>NC_091296.1:7699160-7704160 GCF_038502225.1 Cherax quadricarinatus | reverse complement strand
ATCTCCTCCAGTTTTCCATAACGGAGTAGTTGGAATTTGTCCTCATTGAACATCATATTGTTTACCGTTGCCCACTGGAAAACTTTGTTTATATCTTCTTGGAGGTTAACCGCGTCCTCAGCAGATGACAGCCTCATGCATATCCTAGTATCATCCGCAAAGGATGATACGGTGCTGTGGTGTATATCTCTGTCTATGTCTGATATGAGGATAAGGAATAAGATGGGGGCGAGTACTGTGCCTTGTGGAACAGAGCTCTTCACTATGGCAGCCTCCGATTTAACTCTGTTGACCACTACTCTTTGTGTTCGATTTGTTAGGAAGTTGAAGATCCATCTCCCCACTTTCCCAGTTATTCCTTTAGCACGTATTTTATGGGCTATTACGCCATGATCGCATTTGTCAAATGCTTTTGCAAAGTCTGTGTATATTACATCTGCATTCTGATTTTCTTCCAGTGCATCCAAGGCCATGTCATAGTGATCCAGTAGTTGTGAGAGGCAGGAGCGACCTGCCCTGAACCCATGTTGCCCTGGATTGTGCAGATTTTGGGAATCCAGGTGATTTGCAATCCTGCTTCTTAGCACTCTTTCAAAGATTTTTGTGATGTGGGACTTCAGAGCTATTGGTCTATAGTTCTTAGCTAATGCTTTGCTGTCACCTTTATGGAGTGGGGCTATATCCGTTGTTTTAAGTGACTGTGGAATTTCACCCATGTCCAAGCTTCTCCTCCATAGTGTACTTAGGGCACGCGAGAGGGGTTTCTTGCAGTTCTTAAAGAAAACAGAGTTCCACGACTTTGGGCCCGGGGCTGAGTGCATGGGCATGTTGTGAAGGCTTTTTCGAAATCTATCGGAGTTAGGGTAATGTCGGAAATCTGGCATACATTTATGGAGTTTTGAGGCTCATTCATGAAGAAATCATTTGGGTCGTCGATCCTTAGACAGATTAGTGGTTCACTAAACACAGAGTCGTACTGGGATTTCAATATTTCACTCATTTCCTTGTTGTCGTCTGTGTAAGTCCCATCCTGTCTGAGTAAGGGCCCGATACTAGATGTGGTATTTGCCTTGTTTTTGGCATATGAAAAGAAATATTTTGAATTTCTTTCAATTTCACTAATAGCTTTAAGCTCCTCCTGCCTCTCCTGGTTCCTGTAAGAGTCATTTAACTTAAATTCGATAATTTCCACTTCCCTGGTCAGCGCCTCCCTTCGTGTATCAGATATTCTAGCACTCCTGAGGAGCTCAGTGACTCTTCGTCGTCTTCTGTAGAGGGAGCGTCTTTCTCTCTCCAGTTTACTCCTGCTCTTCTTCTTTCTTAGGGGAGGTTAGGTGAAGTTAGGCTAGGTGAAGTTAGGTTAGGTTAGGTTAGGTGAGGTTAGGTTAGGTAAGGTTAGGTGAGGTTAGGTTACGTTAGGTGAGGTTAGGTTAGGTTAGGTTAGGTTAGGTTAGGTGAGGTTAGGTTAGGTGAAGTTAGGTTAGGTTAGGTTAGGTTAGGTTAGGTTAGGTTAGGTTAGGTTAGGTGAGGTTAGGTTACGTGAGGTTAGGTTAGGTTAGGTTACGTGAGGTTAGGTTAGGTGACGTCAGGTTAGGTTACGTTAGGTTAGGTTAGGCGAGGTTAAGTTAGGTTAGGTTAGGTTAGTTGAGGTTAGGATAGGTGACGTTAGGTTAGGTTAGGTTAGGTGAGGTTAGGTTAGGTGATGTTAGGTTAGGTTAGGTTAGGTTAGGTTAGGTAACGTTAGGTTAGGTTAGATGAGGTTAGGTTAGGTTAGGTTAAGTTAGGTTAGGTTAGGTTCGGTGAGGGTAGGTTTCGTTAGGTTAGGTTATGTTAGGTTAGGTTAGGTTAGGTGAGGTTAGGTTAGGTGAGGTTAGGTTAGGTTAGGTTAGGTTAAGTGAGGTTAGGTTAGGTTATGTTAGGTTAGGTTAGGTAACGTTAGGTTAGGTTAGGTTAGGTTAGGTTAGGTTAGGTTAGGTTAGGTGAGGTTAGGTTAGGTTAGGTTAGGTTAGGTGAGGTTAGGTTATGTGAGGTTAGGTTAGGTTAGGTTAGGTTAAGTGAGGTTAGGTTAGGTTAGGTTAGGTTAGGTTAGGTTAGGTTAGGTTAGGTAACGTTAAGTTAGGTTAGGTGAGGTTAGGTTAGGTTAGGTTAGGTTAGGTTAGGTTAGGTTAGGTAACGTTAGGTTAGGTTAGGTGAGGTTAGGTTAGGTTAGGTTAGGTTACGTTAGGTTCGGTGAGGGTAGGTTTCGTTAGGTTAGGTTATGTTAGGTTAGGTTAGGTTAGGTTAGGTGAGGTTAGGTTAGGTAAGGTTATGTTAGGTTAGGTGAGGTTAGCTTAGGTTAGGCTAGGCTAGGTTAGGTTAGGTTAGGTTCGGTGAGGTTAGGTTTCGTTAGGTTAGGTTAGGTTAGGTTAGGTGAGGTTAGGTTAGGTTAGGTTAGGTTAGGTTAGGTTAGGATAGGTTAGGTTAGGTTACGTTAGGTTAGGTTAGGTTAGGTTACGTTATATGAGGTTAGGTTAGGTTAGGTGAGGTTAGGTTAGGTTAGGTTAGGTTAGGTTAGGATAGGTTAGGTTACGTTAGGTTAGGTTAGGTTAGGTTACGTTATATGAGGTTAGGTTAGGTTAGGTTAGGGTAGGTTTGGTTAGGTTAAGTTACGTGAGGTTAGGTGAAGTTAGGTTAGGTTGGGTTAGGTTAGGTTAGGTGAGGTTAGGTTAGGTTAGGTTAGGTTAGGTTAGGTTAGGTGAGGTTAGGTGAGGTTAAGTTAGGTTAAGTTATTATAGGTTAGGAAGGAAGGCAGGAAGGAAGGAGGGAACGAAGGAAGTAGGGAAGGAGGGAAGGAAGGAAGGAAGGAAGGAAGGAAAGAAGGATGGATGGATGGATGGAAGGAAGGAAGAAATAAGGGAAGGAAGGAAGGAAGGAAGGAAGGAAGGAAGGAGGGAAGGAAGGGAGTGATGGAAGGAAGGAAGGAAGGAAGGAAGGAAGGAAGGAAGGAAGGATGGATGGATGGATGGAAGGAAGGACGGAATAAGAGAGGGAAGGAAGGAAGGAAGAAACGAAGGAAGGAAGGAAATAAATAAGGAAGGAGGAAAGGAAGGAAGGAAGGAAGGAGGAAAAAAAGGAAGGAAGGAAGGAAGGAAAGAAGGAAGGAAGGAGGGAAGGAGGGAAGAAAAGAAGGAAAGAAGGAAGGAAGGAAAGACGGAAGGAAGTAGGGAAGGAAGGAAGGAAAGAAGGAAGGAAGGAGGGAAGGAACTAAGGAATAATGGAAGGAAGGACGGAGGGAAGGAAGGATGGGAGGAAAGAAGGAAGGAAAAAAAGGATGGCAAGAAGGAAGGCAGGAAGGAAGGAAGGCAGGAAGGAAGGAAGGAAGGCAGGAAGGAAGAAAGACAGGAAGGAATGAAGGAAGGAGGGAAGGAAGGAAGGAAGGAAAGAAGGAAGGAAGGAGGGAAGGAATTAAGGAATGAAGGAAGGAAGGACGGAGGGAAGGAAGGAAGGAAGGCAGGAAGGAAGGAAGGAAGTAAGGCAGGTAGGAAGGAAGGAAGGAAGGAAGGATGAAAGGCAGGAAGGAAGGGAAGAAGGAAGGAAAGCATGAAAGAAGGAAGGAAGGCAGGAAGGAAGGAAGGAAAGAAGGAAGGAAGGAAAGAAGGAAGGCAGGAAGGAAGGAAGGCAGGAAGGAAGGAAAGAAATAAGAAAGGCAGGAAGAAAGGAAAGAAGGGAGGAGGGAAGGAGAAAGAAAGGAAGGAATGCAGGAAGGAAGGCAGGCAGGAAGAAAGAAAAGAAGGAAGGAGGGAAGGAAGAAGGAAGGAAGGAAGGAAGGAAGGAGGGAAGGAAGGAAGGAAGGAAAGAAGGAAGGAAGGAAAGAAGAAAAGAAGGAAAGAAGGAGGGAAGGAAAGAAGGAAGGAAGAAAGGAGGGAAGGAAGGAAGGAAGGAAGGCAGGAAGGAAGGCAGGAAGGAAGAAAGGAAGGAAGGAAGGAAGGCAGGAAGGAAGAAAGGAAGGAAAGAAGGAAGGAAGGAAGGAAGGCAGGAAGGATGGAAGGAAGGCAGGAATGAAGGAAGGAAGGAAGGAAGGCAGGAAGGAAGGAAGGCAGGAAGGAAGGAAGGAAGAAAGGCGGGAAGGAAGGAAGGAAGGAGGGAAGGAAGGAAGGAAGGAAGGAGGGAAGGAATTACGGAATGAGGGAAGAAAGGAAGGAGAGAAGGAAGGAAGGAAGGAATAAAGGCAGGAAGGAAGGAAGGAAGGAAGAGAGGAAGGAAGGAAGGAAGGTATAAGAAAAGGAAGGAAGGAAGGAAGGAAGGAAGTAGGGAAGGAAGGAAGGAAGGAGGGATGGATGGACGGAAGGAAGGAAGGGAGGAAGGAAGGAGGGAGGGAAGGAAGGCAGGAAGGAAGGCAGGAAGGAAGAAAGGAAGGCAGGAAGGAAGGCAGGAAGGAAGGAAGAAAGGAAGGAAGGAATGAAGGTATAAGAAAAGGAAGGAAGGAAGGAAGGAAGTAGGGAAGGAAGGAAGGAAGGAGGGATGGATGGATGGATGGACGGAAGGAAGGAAGGAAGGAAGGAAGGCAGGAAGGAAAGAAGGATGGAAGGAAGGAGGGAAGGAAGGAAGGAAGGAAGGAGGGAAGGAAGGAAGGATGGATGGATGGATGGAAGGAAGGAAGGAAGGAAGGAAGGAAGGAAGGAAGGACGGAATAAGGGAAGGTAGGAAGGAAGGAAGGAAGGAAGGATGGAATTAAGGAAGGAAGGAGGAAAAAAGGAGGGAAGGAGGGAAGGAAGGAAAGAAGGAAGGAAGGAGGGAAGGAGGGAAGGAAAGAAGGAGGAAAGGAAAGAAGGAAGGAAGGAGGGAAGGAAGGAAGGAAAAAGGAAGGAAGGAGGGAAGGAACTAAGGAATGAGGGAAGGAAGGATGGAGGGAAGGAAGGAAGGAAGGAAGGGAGGAAGGAAGGAAGAAAGGCAGGAAGGAGGGAAGGAAAAAAAGGAAGGCATGAAGGAAGGCAGGAAGGAAGGAAGAAAGGAAGGCAGGA
>NC_091296.1:7691660-7696660 GCF_038502225.1 Cherax quadricarinatus | reverse complement strand
ATAAATATTAGTGTGTATATATTATAAATAAAGTACAAATATTACAGAGGGTGTATATACATTTGAGTGTATAAACATTACTGCGTGTGTATATATACATTACAGAGGGTGCATATACATTACAAAGAAAGTTTGTACATTTCAATGAGTGTATATATATATATATATATATATATATATATATATATATATATATATATATATATATATATATATATATTATAAAGTGTATATATACGTAGGGTATATATATATACATTACAAAGAGTGTATATACATTTCAAAGGATGTATACATATTACAGAGGGTGTATACATATTACAGAGAATGTATATACATTACAGAGAATGTATATGATACTGAAAAGGTTCAGATGTCGTTAATAAGGAGATGTGTATATTATAAAGAAATGAATGTTTATTATATAAATAATTTATATATTATAGAGGGGTGAATAAATTTAATGTGGGAAATTTACATAGTGTTTGTAGGTAATATATGTGAGGTGTGTAGGTACAGTGTCAGCTGGTTATGAGAGAGAGGTCACTACGTCACTCGTATACAAGTAAGCAGGTAACACTATACATCACTATAAGGAACTCTACTCAAGCAACACTCACAATGATATATAAACATCTATAGCATGCATATATGTATATATCTATCTATCTATCTATCTATCTATATATATATATATATATATATATATATATATATATATATATATATATATATATATATATATATATATATATATATATTATAATTGTAAGTCTTAAATAAAACTAAATAAACTACAGATATAAACAAGGGGACAAGAAAACGGAGAGAGAGTGAGAGAGAGAGAGAGAGAGAGAGAGAGAGAGAGAGAGAGAGAGAGAGAGAGAGAGAGAGAGAGAGAGAGAGAGAGAGAGAGAGAGAGAGAGAGAGAGAGAGGTTAGGGGTTTTAAACGGGAAAGGAACTGAATAAAAGAAAGGGATAAAGAGGACGAAGCTGAAAGAAGAAAGGGTTCTTGTGAAGAAAGGGGGAGTAAAGGGAAGGGTGTTAAATGGGAGATGGGATGTTAAAGGAGGAAAAGGGAGAATGGGGTTTAAATGAGGAGGATTAAAAAAAGAGGGATTTAAAAGGAGAGGGGTTAAAGAGGAGGGGTTAAATGAGAGGAGATTAAAGAGGTGGGGGTTAAATTTGAAGTCTTAAAGGGAAGGGGGTTATATAGGAAGTGAATAAAGTGGAACAGTTAAAGGGAAGGTTGTTAAAGAGGAAGGGGGTTAAAGGGAAGGTTGTTAACGAGGAGGTTGATGTACGGAGAGAGGGGTTCAAGGGGGGAAGATTAAAGAAATGAGAGAGAGAGAGAGAGAGAGAGAGAGAGAGAGATCACAAAAGATAAACTTTCTCCACTTAAGCTACAAAATTCACTTTAGTACGAACAAGAAAATAAAACCTCTGCAAACTACAAATTAAAAGAAAAATGATAATTACCATCCACGAAATATATATACGTATATATATATATCAATAACAACGCTGCGACTAGCCAAGGACTCGAACCCATGCTGCTTTGGCCTGCCTCATGGTGGGCGAAAACTCATGACGCCTTAATCCACTGGACCATACAATCCTTAAGAGTACCGCATCCAGCGGAACTGGATGTTGTACTCGCTACCCAAGGACATACGATGGTGTGGATGACTCGAGGCTAATTTCATTCTAGTCCATGTTTGGTGTACTAGTACAACTCGTTCGTGGTCACAATAATATAAAATATTGCTCGTTGTACTAGTACACCAAACAGGAACTAGAATGAAATTAGCCTAGAGTCATCCACACCATCGTGTGTCCTTGGGTAGCGAGTACAACATCCAGTTCCGCTGGATGCCACCCCGCCTCAGTGGGATACGGCCGATGTGTTCAAAGAAATATATATATATATATATATATATATATATATATATATATATATATATATATATATATATATATATATATATATACATATATATATATATATATATATATATATATATATATATATATATATAGTATATATATATATATATATATATATATATATATATATATATATATATATATAATCTGTAACAGGTACGTGGGAGCATCCTGACATACAGATCATCTCAGTGACATGATAAAGTAAGTGTTTTTGAGACGACTCTAGCAAGGTTACCTTGTTCCTTCCACCACTTGTGTGTTGGGACTTACACCGGCTCTTACCTGCCTACTCGACTCTGATTCTCACCACATCACTGGACTTTCTATGTTCAGGCTATAGGTCTAGGTACTTTATATGGGTACCTGACACTCCCTTCAGGTACTTGACACTTCCTCCAGGTACCTGACACTTCCTCCAGGTACCTGGCACTTCTTCCAGGTACCTGGCACTTCTTCCAGGTACCTGACACTTCCTCCAGTTAACCGACACTTCCTCCAGGTACCTCACACTTCTTTCCGGTACTTGACGCTTCCTCCAGATACCTGACACTTCCTCCAGGTACCTGACACTTCCTCCAGGTACCTGACACTTCCTCCAGGTACTTGATTAAAAGAGTAAGACCGAAGTCTAGTTAATCCTTTCAAAACTGTGCTCTCTTGAACCTCCTGGGTCACCTTTGAACTTTCTGGGTCACCCTTGAATCTCCTGGTTCACCCTTGAACCGCCTGGGTCACATTTGAACCACCTGGGTCACCTTTGAATCTCTTGGGTCACATCTGAACCTCCTGGGTCATTTTTAAACCACCTGGGTCACCTTTGAACCTCCTGGGTCATTTTGAACCTCCTGGGTCACCTTTGATCCTCCTGGGACACTTTTGAACCTCCTGAGTCACTTTTGAACCTTCTGGGTTACCTTTGAATCTCCTGGGTCACCCTTGAATCTCCTGGGTCACCTTTGAACCTCCTGGGTCACATTTGAACCTCCTGGGTCACCTTTGAATCTCTTGGGTCACATTTGAACTTCTCGAGTCACTTTTGAACCTCCTGTGTCACATTTTAACCTCTTGGATCACCCTTGAACACCCTTGGTCACATTTGAACCTCATTGGTCATTTTTTAACCTCCTGGGTCACCTTTGAGTCTCCTGGATCACCCTTGAATCTCCTGGGTCACCCTTGAACCTACTGGGTCACCCTTGAGCCTCCTGGATCATCTTTGAACCTCCTGGGTCACCCTTGACCCTCCTGGGTCACCCTTGAACCTCCTGGGTCACCTTTGAACCTCCTGGGTCACCTTTGAACCTCCTGGGTCACCCTTGAACCTTCTGCACCATCCTTGAACCTTCTGGGTCACCCTTGAACCTCCTGGGTCACCCTTGAACCTCCTGGGTCACCTTTAAACCTCCTGGGTCACCCTTGAACCTCCTGGGTCACTCTTGAACCTTCTGTGCCATCCTTGAACCTTCTTGGTCACCCTTGAACCTCCTGGGTTACTCTTGAGCCTCCTGGGTCACCCTTGAACCTCCTGGGTCGCATTTGAACCTTCTGAGTCACCCTTGAACCTCCTGGGTCGCCTTTGAACCTCCTGGGTCAGCCTTGAACCTTCTGAGTCAGCCTTGAACCTTCTGGGTCACTTTTGAACCTCCTGGGTCGCCTTTGAACCTCCTGGGTCACCCTTGAACCTCCTGGGTCACCCTTGAACCTTCTGTTCCATCCTTGAACCTCCTGGGTTACTCTTGAGCCTCCTGGGTCACCCTTGAACCTCCTGGGTCGCATTTGAACCTTCTGAGTCACCCTTGAACCTCCTGGGTCGCCTTTGAACCTCCTGGGTCACCCTTGAACCTCCTGGGTCACCCTTGAACCTTCTGTTCCATCCTTGAACCTCCTGGGTTACTCTTGAGCCTCCTGGGTCACCCTTGAACCTCCTTGGTCATCCTTGAACCTCTTTGGTCATCCTTGAACCTCCTGGGTCAGCCTTGAACCTCCTTGGTCATCCTTGAACCTCCTTGGTCATCCTTGAACCTCCTGGGTCAGCCTTGAACCTCCTGGGTCGTCTTTGAACCTCCTGGGTCACCCTTGAACCTTCTGGGTCGTCTTTGAACCTCCTGGGTCACCCTTGAACCTCCTTGGTCATCCTTGAACCTCTTTGGTCATCCTTGAACCTCCTGGGTCAGCCTTGAACCTCCTTGGTCATCCTTGAACCTCCTTGGTCATCCTTGAACCTCCTGGGTCAGCCTTAAACCTCCTGGGTCGTCTTTGAACCTCCTGGGTCACCCTTGAACCTTCTGGGTCGTCTTTGAACCTCCTGGGTCACCCTTGAACCTTCTGGGTCGTCTTTGAACCTCCTGGGTCACCCTTGAACCTTCTGGGTCAATAATAATAATAATAATAATAATAATAATAATAATAATTATAATAATAATAATGATAATAATAATAATAATAATAATAATAATAATAATAATAATAATAATAATAATAATAATAACAGAAGAAAAGAAGAAGTATAAGTAATAATAATAGCAGTAGTAATAATAGTACTAATAGCAGTAGTAATAATAGTACTAATAGCAGTAGTAATAATAGTACTAATAGCAGTAGTAATAATAGTACTAATAGCAGTAGTAATAATAGTACTAATAGCAGTAGTAATAATAGCACAATAGCAGTAGTAATAATGGAGCATAATGCAGTAGGTAATAATGGTACTAATAGGCAGTGTGAATAATAGGTGCTAATGGCAGTAGTAATAATAGTACTAATAGCGGTAGTAATAATGGAGTACTAATGGCAGTAGTAATAATGTACTAATGGACAGTATAATAATGTACTAATAGGCAGTAGTAATAATGGTACTAATAGCAGAAGTAATAATAGTACTAATAGCAGTAGTAATAATAGTACTAATAGCAGTAGTAATAATAGTACTAATAGCAGTAGTAATAATAGTACTAATAGCAGTAGTAATAATAGTACTAATAGCAGTAGTAATAATAGTACTAATAGCAGTAGTAATAATAGTACTAATAGCAGAAGTAATAATAGTACT
>NC_091296.1:7676660-7686660 GCF_038502225.1 Cherax quadricarinatus | reverse complement strand
TTCCTTGAGTGAGTCTGTGTGTATGTGTCTCTGTGTGTGTCTCTGTGTGTATGTGTGTGTGTGTGTGTGTGTGTGTGTGTGTGTGTGTGTGTATGAGTATGTGTGTTTGTGTGTGTGTGTGTGTGTGTGTTGTGTATGTGTGTGTGTGTGTGTGTTTTGCATTTTCTAACCTTTTCCCCCAGGATGCGACCCACAACAGTCGACTAACACCCAGGTACCTACTTACTACTAGGTGAACTGAAGGCAGTAGGTGTGTTTGGGTGCTCACCTGCACGTCTCGACCAGCACATCTCGCCCGCATGGGGGCTGTATCTGGGGGTCTACAATCCAAACCAACCCGCGCTTGACCACGCAGTCGCAAGCAACATATATGCCTGTATCTCTGCATGTATACATGCCTGGATGTGTATATGTATGTGTGTGCATGTCCAGCTATTCTGGTGGCGTTCCGAAGTGACCTGCTAGGAAGGGTTGTCGGCGGAAAGGTCAGAGGTCAGACATCTCTCTCTCTCTCTCTCCCAGAATTACAGCAGTGATCTACCCACCAACATTGTAAACACTACGTGTGGGTTGAGTGAGTGGTTGAGGTAGCGAGTGTCCTAGGCAACATCTAGCTCCCGTCCTCCCTCACCAGTACCCTCTAACTCACTGGTCACCGTAAAAGGACTCTACCAGTACAAAATTCAACCAGATAGTGTGAGGAATGGTTTGAAAAACCGACAAGTTGAAGATTGAGACACTTACGTAGCATATGGGAATCTTTATTCAGGAAACGTTTCGCCACACAGTGGCTTCATCAGTCCAATACAAAGAGGAAGGCGTAAGGAGAGGAGGAGTATGAGGTAATCAGTCCCTCAGCCTGGAGTCGATGTGTTCAGTCCATCAATCTTGTAGAATGTACAGCATAGGGCCGTAGACGTGGCTTATATACTGTAGCGAGGTGAGGTGAAGCAGGCGGAGGCGGGGTCATAGTGGTACCATCCACTAGTCGAAGTAGGTCTTCGTCCAAAGGTTGAACAAGTGTTGAAGAATTCTTTGTAACAAGATCCCATGATGCTGCCGTGTCTGACAGTTGTGATGAATGGTTTGAAAAACCGACAAGTTGAAGATTGAGACACTTACGCAGCATAAGTGTCTCAATCTTCAACCAGATAGTGCTGGGAGAATTACCAACAATGTGTAAACTCAAACGCCAAGTTTCCCGTGTTGTGTAGCATATATTTTCCCCTCTGTTGTGACGACGGTCTTGGCTGGAGGGAGAGGAGGGTGAGGAGAGAGCCTTCTGCTTTACGATCCTTGACTTTCAAGCCTAGATAAGACACGATAGTTCCTAAACTAAGTAGAAATAGTAGAAAGTGTGAACTTACAAGGTCTCTCTCTCTCTCTCTCATTCTCTCTCTCTCTCTCTCTCTCTCTCTCTCTCTCTCTCTCTCTCTCTCTCTCTCTCCCTCAAATTAATGTTCCCTCAAATTAATGTTAAAACATTTGGTAAAGAAAATTGTGATTACATGAGTGAAAGAGAGAGAGAGAGAGAGAGAGAGAGAGAGAGAGAGAGAGAGAGAGAGAGAGAGAGAGAGAAAGAGACGATCAATAACTATGTCAGGTGGTGGTTTGAGAGAGAGAGGGACAAACACAGCCTGCGGGGAATACCTGCCTCTCATGGGGGGATACTTGCCTCTCATGGGGGGTTATCTGCCTCTCGTGGAGGATACCTGTTTCATATGAGGGGATATCTCTCGTAAGGGGATGTTTGCTTCTCAAGGGAGAGAGAGGCGTGAGAAATGTACTCTAACATGTACAGTTACTCAAGTGTACTCAGCCTAACAGCACTTATACAATGTACTCAGTCTTATAGCACTCATGTACTGTCTAAGAGTACTTATACAATGTACTAAGAACACTTATAAAATGTACTCAGTCTAAGAGAACTTGAAACAGAGAGTACACTCTAATGAGTACTTGAGAATGTTGATCCTAATGATCCTCTTTGAGAATACTGATCCTAATGATCCTGTTTAAGAATATTGATCCTAATGATCCTGTTTAAGAATATTGATCCTAATGATCCTGTTTAAGAATATTGATCCTAATGATCCTGTTTAAGAATATTGATCGTAATGATCCTGTTTAAGAATATTGATCCTAATGATCCTGTTTAAGAATATTGATCCTAATGATCCCTCTTAATAATATTGATCCTAATGATCCTGTTTAAGAATATTGATCCTAATGATCCTGTTTAAGAATATTGATCCTAATGATCCTGTTTAAGAATATTGATCCTAATGATCCCTCTTAATAATATTGATCCTAATGATCCCTCTTGAGAATATTGATCCTGATGATCCTGTGTTTTTCATCCTAATTAAGAGTCATCAGTCTAATTAAAAGTATTTCGGGTTAAGTAGTCGGTCCAATGTTGCTTAACGGTGTTGCATCAAGTTTAAGAGGATTGAAACCCATTTAAGAGGACTGCATCCTCTTTAAGAGAACTGGATATTCTGTAACAGGATTGGATCCTCTTTAAGAGGATTCGACCCTCTTTAAGAGGATTGGATCCTCTTTAAGAGGATTGGAGCCTTTTTAAGAGGATTGTATCTTTTTTTTAAGAGGATTGGACCCTCTTTATGAGAAGTGGATCTTCTTTAAAAGAATTGGTCCTCTTTAAGAGGACTGGATCCTCTTTAAGATGATGGGACTTCCTTTAAGAGAACTGGATCATCCTTATGAAGCTTGGATTCTATTTAAGAGAACTGGATCATCTTTAAGAGAACTGGATCCTCTTTAAAAGGTATGATACTCCATAAGGTTTGGATCATCTTTAAGATGATTAGAGTCTCTTTAAAGAGTTTGGATGCTCTTTAAGAGAACTAGATCCCTAAGATTTTTTAATCTTCTTTAAGAGATTTAGATCCTGTTGAAAATATCTGAATTCTTTTTAAGAGGGCTGAATCCTCTTCAAGAGGTTTGAATTCTCTTTAAGAGGTTTGAATCCTCTTTAAGAGGTTTAAGTCCTCTCTAAGACGTTATCATAAGTGAAAAATAATCACTACCTGGGATCTGATATCGTTTACTGATTATTATAACCAAAATTATTTAATAAAAATTATAAATAATGCAGAAAGAAGAAGAGGAAGGAGGAGGAGGAGGAGGAGGAAGAAGAGGACGAGAAGAAGATAAAACTATCATAATGTAATAAGGTAAAGATTTTGTGATCAGTCTCTAAACCTTGTTTAAATAGTTTGAGGTAGTCAGTCCCTCAGCCTCTGAATGTCATCTTTACCTTGTCACCTCTACTGCCTTCCATTCTCTTCAGTTGACTGAAGAAACCTACAGCGTAGGCGAAATACGTCAACAACAAAGATACCTAACTGTTGCACCTGTGGCTTACTCACCAAATTTCTATTATTTTTTGGGTTTCTAATTAGCCAAAGGGGAAAAAAAACACACCAGAAATATCTCTTTCGTGTATTTTCTGACTAAATCAGTTTTTTTTCACTTAATGGAAAGTGTGGTTTAGAAGTGCGTGGGTGAAACTGGTTCCGAGGGGCGGCCGGGTCTAGTATTATTATTATAATCATGGGGAAGCGCTAAACCCGTAGGATTATACAGCGCCTGTGGGGGGGGGGAATGGAAGGCATTCAGGCTCAATTCAGGGAACTGGAGCACAGATCCAATTCCCTAGATCAAGAGCCCCTCACCAGCGTCGCCGGGTCTAGTAACTAGCAGGTACGCCAGACGCAAAACAGCCTCGTTAAGCCGCTAACTGCCCTTAACTACCCATTGACGGCCCCGTTTAGCGCAGTTACGGTGTTTGTCATGGAGATAGTGTCGAAGGTTGCTGGTAAACCCCAGTGAGGGTGAGAGATAGATATAGATAGATAGGGGATAGAACTACCCTTATATATATATATATATATATATATATATATATATATATATATATATATATATATATATATATATATATATATATATATATATATATATACGATACCCCTTTGGATATCACTTCATCCCTGGGTTCCAACACTACCATTCTTACCAGAGCTCCAGTATCACCATCATGGTGCCTAGAGACCATCATCATTTGTGTTTTCTCAGGAGCAAATGTAACCTGCTGTCGGTTATTCCCCTCTGATAGAGCTGTAAGCTGGTGATTGATGTAACTTAGAGGAGCTGGTATTTCCCCTCTCGGATAAGATAATGTCAGAGTACAGTCTGCACGGGATTCAACTGAAGGAAGGTTGCTGAAGTAGGCATTCCATAACAATAGTGTAAGTACACTTACCTGTGGAACACTGGTACCCACTGTGTGTCTTGTAGACTCTGCCCTGCTGAAATTTCTAACGAAGGGGGTGCAACACAGAGCCAAAGACTATCTCTTTCTCTCTCTTTCTCTTCTTCTCTCTCTCTCTCTCTCCACCTCATTTCCTTCATCTTTTGTGTCTCATTATACCACTCTCAAGGATTCTCGTCATTTCCCTTTGAAAGCGTTCCCCTTATTTACCGTGCTTAGAACACCTCTTTCAACTGATCCTTCTCCTCCTGTCCCTCTTCCTCCTTCTCCTCTTCATCCATCTCCTCTATCCTCTCCCTTCCATGTATCAAACTCCTCGCTAATTTCCCATTTCTTTAATCTCACCCTACACCCTAGTTCTCCCTGTCAGTCGCCTCTATCTCATTCTAATATTTATCCTCTCTCTCTCTCTCCTTCGCTTTTATTGGAAATTGTCTCTCGTTCCCTTTTCTCCCTCATTTAGTTTACCTTCTTCTCTCCATTACCTCTCTTCATATTTCGTATTATATACTTGAGACAGATGCAGTTGTTGTGGCTCCAGTAATTCACAGCTAAATTTCTCTTCTCGAGAGAAATTTAAATCGGGGTTTCGCTCCGTGTTGGACCATTATGAACATGTTTCGGTCCGTTCTAGACAATTATCAAAACGTTTCGGTCCGTTCTAGACCATTATCAAAACGTTTCGCTTCGTGTTGGACCATTGTGAAGATGTTTCGGTCCGTTCTAGACCATTATCAAAACGTTTCGGTCCGTATTCGACCATTGTGAAGATGTTTCGGTCCGTTCTAGACAATTATCAAAACGTTTCGGTCCGTTCTAGACCATTATCAAAACGTTTCGCTTCGTGTTGGACCATTGTGAAGATGTTTCGGTCCGTTCTAGACCATTATCAAAATGTTTCGGTCCGTGTTCGGCCATTGTGAAGATGTTTCGGTCCGTTCTAGACCATTATCAAAACGTTTCGATTCGTGTTGGAACATTGTGAAGATGTTTCGGTCCATTCTAGACCATTATCAAAACGTTTCGCTCCGTGTTCGACCATCGTGAAGATGTTTCGATCCGTTCTAGACCATTATCGGTCCGTTAAGGATCATTATGAAGATGTTTAGGTCCGTTTTGGACCATTATGAAGGTGTTTCGGTCCGTTCTAGATTATCATAGCGTTTCGGTCCTTTTTGGACTATTAATCGCGACGTTTCGGGCTATTATGATAAGTTTCAGTCCATTCTCGATCATAATAAACACATTTAGGTCCGTTCGGGAGCATCATTGAAGCGTTTCGGTCCGTTTTAGGCCATTATCCATCAGCGATTGATTGAAAAAGGGTTTGAAATGGAGCGAAACCTCGTGGAGAGTTTCGAATTTGTTGTGAATTAGTTTTAGCTCGACAGTCCACGTCTCACCATTTTTCAATCCCTTTCAGTCTCTTCTTTCTCCTTCCATTTATCTGATTGACTCTCAGTCCACCATCTATATTTCTCCCTTTATACGTCCCCTCACTTCCCCTTTCTATTCTCTTCAGTTTAACCGGTTTTGTCCATCACGTCAGCATCTGAGGATGATTTAGAGCGGATCATACTAGGTAGCATATTGAGGGCAGGCTAGCTTAGAGAGAGAGAGAGAGAGAGAGAGAGAGAGAGAGAGAGAGAGCTGATGTCGGTAACAGCTCTTAGCTTGTAAATAAAGTTAGGAACCCTTCACCTAACCTTGTAAAACCCTATGTAGAGAGAAAGAGAGAGAGAGAGTAAGAGAGAGAGAGAGAGAGAGAGAGAGAGAGAGAGAGAGAGAGAGAGAGAGAGAGAGAGACAGAGACAAACACACAGACAGACAGTCAAGCAGACAGATAGACAGAGAGAGGCATTCAAAGATAGAGAGAGATAGACAAAGAGAGGGAGAGAGATAGAGAGATACAGAGAGAAAGAGAGAGAGAGAGAGAGAGAGAGAGAGAGAGACAGAGAGAGAGAGAGAGAGAGAGAGAGAGAGAGAGAGAGAGAGAGAGAGAGAGAGTGCAGAGGTACCCCTTTCAAGAAGAGGAAACAAAAAGACGAAATTGTACATAGGAAAAGGAAAGAGAACAAGAGTGAACACTGGCGGCAGCAGCAGTGGGAACACCAAAAAAAAAATCGAGAAGAGGGGGCAGAATCCCCCTCCTAAAAAATCTTACACAGAAAGGAAATACAACTGAAGCAAAAACGATAAAAAAATACGAAGCTATGAAAAATAATCAAAATCTTAACTTCTTGATAGGCCTAGGTACTGAGGCCTCCCCATGGCCATTACGTAAGTCATTACTAGAATAAGATATATTAAGAAACATGCAGGAAAGTAAGTGACATAAATGATTTACAAACCCAATAAATTTGGGAATCAGACAGTTGCTCGACATATGGAAAAATTATATTCATTTTTCCACCATTCTTCTCTGTATAGGACTGAAGAAGCCGCTGTGGGTGCCCCATAGCTCGGTTGGTAGCGCACTCTGCTCACACACTGAAGTTCGAGGATCGATCCCCGGTATGGGTGAAAACAGTAGGACATGTTTCCTTAAGACACCTGCTGTCCATGTTCACCCATCGGTAAAATAGGTACCTGGGTGTTAGTCGACTGGTGTGGGTCGCATCCTGGGACAAAACTGACCTAACTTGCGGGAAATGCTCAGCATAACAAGTGGCTTTCTATATAGTAGTATGTCACTGATGTCAGCTATTGTCTGTATTACTTGTATCATGTACTTGTAGAAATAAAGATTATTATTATTATTATTATTATTATTATTATTATTATTATTATTATTATTATTATTATTATTATTATTATTGTTATTATTATTATTATTATTATTATTATTATTATTATTCATGTTTCACACATGTCTCATCCCACACAGGAAGTGAATTGCGTATTTAATCTTTAAACTGTTCAAATGTAGATCTACGTTTGTACCGGTAACACTCCGGGTTAATGGGCCTCGACATTATGTGAGATTTACTCGCCATGTTGACTGTTTACTAGAGACGGGAAGGAAAGCTCAGTCATCTTGATGACGTGCACAATGTTCAGCAGGATTTAGTTCTACGATTATAAGAGAGGGAGCAAGTTGCCCTCCTGGATGGTTGCTGTCTATCATCCAACTACCAATATGACAGGAGGATAGTACCTCCCTGGATGGTTACTATCCACTAACCAGCTACCAATATAACAAGAGGATAGTACCTCCCTGGATGGTTACTATCCACCAACCAACTACCAATATAACAAGAGGATAGTACCTCCCTGGATGGTTACTATCCACTAACCAGCTACCAATATGACAAGAGGACAGTACCTCCCTGGATGGTTACTATCCACCAACCAACTACCAATATGACAAGAGAATAGTACCTCCCTGGATGGTTACTATCCACCAACCAACTACCTAATCCTACCATCCACTCCCCCTTTTCTGTTCCACTTTATCTCTCACTCTTTCGGTACACAGAGAGACGGAGAGATAGAGGCTCTGGTGAACCATTAGTGTCTCCCACGAGGCCAGCCTTCACGAGGACTGTGTGATGCATTATTCAACATCCAGTGCAACATGCAAATGAGTTACCTGCAACCAAAACAACATTGCAATTCAGGTAAACACATTTGCACCAATCAGCAGCAATTCTAATCATGAACTGAACCTCTGAAAAGATTGGTTCAGCGAGACGTATGATATATGCCAACCATCAATCATCCTTATCATACAGTTAAGTCTGAAGGAAGCAAAGAGGTTGAATGTTGATAATTCATATGCTAATTAATGTGATGCAATTAGCTAAGTGATTAGTAGATAGTGATCCTATGTCAACCTATACTTGGTGTATATCTACCTGGAGGGGTTTCCTGGGATCAACGCTCCTGAGGCCCCGGTCTGTGACCATGTATATCCGGAACGTACTGTGCAGTGTGTGTGTGTGTGTGTGTGTGTGTGTGTGTGTGTGTGTGTGTGTGTGTTTGTAATGTCACCATGCTACCTTACTCTGAGGAAAATTCTCTTCATTCCATCTGTTGCTACTCTTGCAACATTGCATAGCTCCTGATGACGCACTCAGAAGTGTGAAAGTACATAAGCTGAAAATTTCCATCCCCCGTGACTTGTCTTGCATATATATATATATATATATATATATATATATATATATATATATATATATATAAATAAATATATATATATAAATATATATATATATATATATATATATATATATATATATATATATATATATACATGTATGTATATATATATATATATATATATATATATATATATATATATATATATATATATATATATATATATATATATATATATATATATATATATATAGATCAATACTCTTCATCTTTCTCCTCCTCTCCTTCCCCACTTCCCTCCTACCCTTCTCCTACCCTTCTCCTCCCCTCCTCTTTCCTCTCTCCCTTCCCCTCCTCCATCTCAACTCATTGACAGTGTGGGAATGGCTAACCATTTACCCTAAGATTGTGGTAGTGGTGGCGGCTTTAGTCCCGACTGGCCGGCATTTCAGCCTGAAAATTGTTGTTGATTTATCTCTTGAATTGTGGTAGTGGTGGTGTTGTAGTTGTTGCTTGTGTTGTTGTTGATGTTATTGGTGGTTGTTGTGTTGTTACCAGACCGGGCCGCGAGGGTCAATGCCCCCGCGGCTCGGTCTGGTAAGATGTTAAATAATCTGCGGCCACAGATGTTGATACAGTGTTCTCTTATTGTGGCCACTGCACCCCTGCTTTTCCTCCCCATATCTCTCACTCCAGTGTTAGTAACCATTTCGTCTTAGGCATATGTCGATTAGACAGTGTGCAGATTTAGGAACAGTCTCTCATGTACTTTCTAGGTATATATTATCATGTATCTCTCTCTCCTCCACTCCAGTGAGTACATATTAAGGATTTTAGGGCGTTCCCAGTAATTTAAAAGCTTTATTGGCTCTATATGGGCCTTAAAGGTTCACTGTATGTGTTCCAGCTCCGATATCTCTCCTGCCCTGAAAGGAGCCGTCAACAATGAACAGTACTCAAAGTAAGAGTGCACAAGCTATTTAATGTCTCCATTACCATTATTTCCCCTTGTCTTGATAATACTCACATTTGTTTTCGTAACAAGTACTCACCATTGTCCTTGTAACAAGTACTCATCTCTGTCCTCGTAACAAGTACTCACCATTGTCCTTGTAACAAGTACTCATCTCTGTCTTCGCAACAAGTTCTCACCATTGTCCTTGTAACAAGTACTCATCTCTGTCCTCGTAACAAGTACTCGCCATTGTCCTTGTAACAAGTACTCATCTCTGTCCTCGTAACAAGTACTCACCTTAGTCCTTGTAACAATTACTCACCATTGTCTTCGTAACAAGTACTCAGATCTGTCCTCGTAATAAGTACTCACCTTTGTTCTTGTAACAAGTACTCACCTCTGTCCTCACAAGTACTCACCACTGTCCTCGTAACAGTACTTACCTATGTCCTTGTAACTAGTACTCACCGTTGTCCTTGTAACTCATGAGTTTGTTGTTGAAGAGAGTGAGGTACTTGGATCCCCTGGGGAAGGCGAGTCCATATCCGCTCATTGAGTACCAAGACCCGACTGTTAGAATCTGACAGTCATCGTCTTGACCCACCAGGTAGTCCAGGACTGTCGCGTCGTAGATAAACGCGTCC
>NC_091296.1:7629160-7669160 GCF_038502225.1 Cherax quadricarinatus | reverse complement strand
AGAGAGAGAGAGAGAGAGAGAGAGAGAGAAAGTGTTGTCGACACACCCCCAGAGAGGAGGGGGTATTCTCCCCTAGAGGCGGGGAGACATATCGATACACACGCCCACCTCACACATTTTCCTCCCCGTTGTAACACTCATTCCTAAATTCTCCCCCGAACAAAGCGAGCCTGCAGGGAATATTTCGGAGTTTCCCCGTATCTGGCAGGGGAACTTTGACGCTAAATGCGAGGCAAAAAGAGAGAGAGAGAGCAAGAGTAGGAGTGAAGAATAGGAAAAGGACTTGGTAAAGAATATGAAAATGGGTAAGAATCGATTTTTGTTTTGCTTCTGACGTTCAGAGTGACTTTGTCGGCCATATTGGACGTGAAGGAGTACTGATGAGAGCGTCAACAGACCATTGATACTATCGTAACGATGTTTACGATAGTAACTACCTCCCCACACTCCCACTTTCATATCAGCCGGGTCAGTGGGAGAAGAAATGGGAGAAAGCCTGATGAACATAATCTTATGAAGCAATGTTGACAAGATAATGAAATGAAAGGAAATGAGGAAAACAAATAACATGAGAAAGGAAGAAAGGATGGTGAGGAAAAAGGCAAAAATAAGAAGGGAAGGACAAATAGGAAGAGGACCACAGGAGGACATGGAAGGAAAGAAGAACAAGACTTTCACAGGGAATAAATTCCGTATTTGATCGTGACAAAAATAACTGGATTCTCCTGCGTGAGGAGAGTCCAGAGCCTGCCTGGAACCAACACTCTAGCCTGGATGAAGAGTCCAGAGCCTGCCTGGAACCAACACTCTAGCCTGGATGAAGAGTCCAGAGCCTGCCTGGAACCAACACTCTAGCCTGGATGAAGAGTCCAGAGCCTGCCTGGAACCAACACTCTAGCCTGGATGAAGAGTCCAGAGCCTGCCTGGAACCAACACTCTAGCCTGGATGAAGAGTCCAGAGCCTGCCTGGAACCAACACTCTAGCCTGGATGAAGAGTCCAGAGCCTGCCTGGAACCAACACTCTAGCCTGGACGAAGAGTCCAGAGCCTGCCTGGAACCAACACTCTAGCCTGGATGAAGAGTCCAGAGCCTGCCTGGAACCAACACTCTAGCCTGGATGAAGAGTCCAGAGCCTGCCTGGAACCAACACTCTAGCCTGGATGAAGAGTCCAGAGCCTGCCTGGAACCAACACTCTAGCCTGGATGAAGAGTCCAGAGTCTGCCTGGAACCAACACACTAGCCTGGATGAAGAGTCCAGAGCCTGCCTGGAACCAACACTCTAGCCTGGATGAAGAGTCCAGAGCCTGCCTGGAACCAACACTCTAGCCTGGATGAAGAGTCCAGAGACTGCCTCTTGCCTGGATGAAGAGTCCAGAGCCTGCCTGGAACCAACACTCTAGCCTGGATGAAGAGTCCAGAGCCTGCCTGGAACCAACACTCTAGCCTGGATGAAGAGTCCAGAGCCTGCCTGGAACCAACACTCTAGCCTGGATGAAGAGTCCAGAGCCTGCCTGGAACCAACACTCTAGCCTGGATGAAGAGTCCAGAGCCTGCCTGGAACCAACACTCTAGCCTGGATGAAGAGTCCAGAGCCTGCCTGGAACCAACACTCTAGCCTGGATGAAGAGTCCAGAGCCTGCCTGGAACCAACACTCTAGCCTGGATGAAGAGTCCAGAGCCTGCCTGGAACCAACACACTAGCCTGGATGAAGAGTCCAGAGCCTGCCTGGAACCAACACTCTAGCCTGGATGAAGTGTCCAGAACCTCCCTGGAACCAACACTCTAGCCTGGATGAAGAGTCCAGAGCCTGCCTGGAACCAACACTCTAGCCTGGACGAAGAGTCCAGAACCTCCCTGGAACCAACACACTAGCCTGGATGAAGAGTCCAGAGCCTGCCTGGAACCAACACTCTAGCCTGGATGAAGAGTCCAGAACCTCCCTGGAACCAACACCCTAGCCTGGATGAAGAGTTCAGAACATCCCTGGAACCAACACCCTAGCCTGGATGAAGTGTCCCAAACCTCCCTGGAACCAACACCCTAGCCTAGATGAAGAGTCCAGTGCCTCCCTGGAACCAACACTCTAGCCTGGATGAAGAGTCCAGAACCTCCCTGGAACCAACACTCTAGCCTGGATGAAGATTCCAGAACCTCCCTGGAACCAACACTCTAGCCTGGATGAAGAGTCCAGAACCTCCCTGGAACCAACACCTTAGCCTGGATGAAGAGTCCAGAACCTCCCTGGAACCAATACTCTAGCCTGGATGAAGTGTTCAGAACCTCCCTAGAACAAACACCCTAGCCTGGATGAAATGTCCAGAACCTCCCTGGAACCAACACCCTAGCCTCGATGAAGAGTCCAGAATCTCCCTGGAACCAACACTCTAGCTCGGATGAAGAGTCCAGAACCTCCATGAAACCAACACCCTAGCCTGGATGAAGAGTCCAGAACCTCCCTGGAACCAACATTCTAGCCTGAATTACAAGTCCAGAACCTCCCTGGAACCAATACCCTAGCCTGGATGAAGTGTTCAGAACCTCCCTAGAACAAACACCCTAGCCTGGATGAAATGTCCAGAACCTCCCTGGAACCAACACCTTAGCCTGGATGAAGAGTCCAGAACCTCCCTGGAACCAATACCCTAGCCTGGATGAAGTGTTCAGAACCTCCCTAGAACAAACACCTTAGCCTGGATGAAATGTCCAGAACCTCCATGAAACCAACACCCTAGCCTGGATGAAGAGTCCATAACCTCCCTGGAACCAACATTCTAGCCTGAATCACAAGTCCAGAACCTCCCTGAAACCAACACACTAGCCTGGATGAAGAGTACAGAGCCTCCCTGGCACTAACACTCTAGACTGGATGAAGAGTCCAGAACCTCCATGAAACCAACACCCTAGCCTGAATGAAGAGTCCAGAACCTCCCTGGAACCAACACTCTAGCCTGGATGAAGAGTCCAGAACCTCCCTGGAACCAACACCCTAGCCTGGATGAAGAATCCAGAACCTCCCCGGAACCAACACTCTAGCCTGAGTGAATCCAGAACCTCCCTGGAACCAACATTCCGAATTGAATGAATCCAGAACCTGCCTGGAACGAGCTTTCCTGGAACCAGCGGCCCAGCCTGAATGGATCCAGAAGCTCCCTGGAACAAGTGTTCCAGTACCAACACAAAGTGGAACTTCAAAAGCATCACTTCATCCGGTCCCTCCAAAGACTACAAAGATCCCACGAGCTCTGCCACTGCAAATTGCTGGAAAGCCCTGAATCCTACCGCTAAGGGGGCTGGATCCTACCAATGAGTGGCTCGATCCTACTGCTGCTATTGAGCTGGATTATGTCCCTTAGGGAGCTGGATCCTGCCACTGAAGGGGGACTTGATGCTATCACCGTGAACCTGGATCCAACTCCTAAGGACGTGAATCCTACCTTTGAGGATCCTAAAGACTTCTTGCATCTTCCAATCTTCCAAGCGTGGCTCGAGGCTCATAATATTGCTGGCGGGGAACATGGAGTGAGGACGGGGAGGACGGGGAGGACGGGGAGAACGGGGAGGACGGGGAGGACGGGGAGGACGGGGAGGACGGGAGGGGGAACTGATAATATTAGATCTATGACCTCCTAGCCTGGGTAGCAGCTCATATTATAAAATATATATGGTGTTCCAGCAATGTTTCGAGTCTTAACGTGAAGGCTTTGACAAATATTATCTCTTAAAGCTTTACAGCGAAGGGGTCTTGATGATAGATATTATCTCTCGAGACTTTCCAGCGAAGGGGTCTTGATGATATTATCTCTAAACGCTTTCAATCCAAGGGATTTTTGATGATATATATAATATCTGTCATTAAGATCCCTTCGCTGGAAAGCCTTAAAATATAATACCTATCATCGAGATATATCTTAAGACCTTCCAGCGAAGGGGTCTTCATGATAACAGAATTCAAAGGACTTTCCAGTAACGGGTTTGTGAATATTATGTAATCGATTTACGATAATGTAATCAAGGTCTTTCAGCGAGAGAAGAGAATTACTTCCAGCTCCTTCAGAAAATAATTGAACATTAACTGCTAGATTACCCCAGAATGATGACTTGAAATTCATTTCCAAAGTCGACAGCCTTTGAATATTGTTCGTATCGCCCTATTGAATTTTTGAGATAATTCTGACGATTTTGACTGTCTAGCTAGCCTTACAGGATTACCATTAAATATTCTGAAGAGTTATATACGTCCCAGGCTATTCCTTTCCATATGAGGCAGTTGCTAGCATTGTAAATTAGTTGTAGTGAGAGTCTGGTCTGCCTCAGGTATCACAAATCCTGCGCTTAAGATGACGAGAAAGTCCGAGGAAGAACCTGCATGAAGAGGCAAGCCGTGTGTAGTGTGTGTGTATATCTCTTAAAGTCTGCAGAAATGGAACATCAGGTGCTGACATCATCTCTGTGACGTGCAAATAAAGTCACCAGTTGTTGCCTCGAGTGCCTCCTACAAGAGCTGAAGGATCTTGAGCCCTGAGACTCTCCTCGATTACCTTCTACAGGACCTGAAGGCTCTTTAGCACTGAGACGCCCTCCTTGACTACCTTCTACAGGAACTGAAGGCTTAGCAACATTTTTTCCGTATTTATACGTGACGGGAAGAGATAATACTCGCATCTGGAACACGGGAAGCGAGTATTATCTCGCATCCCGTGTTCCAGATGCGAGTATTATCTCGCATCCCGTGTTCCAGGTGCGAGTATTATCTCGCATCCCGTGTTTCAGATGCAAGTATCATCTCGCATCCCGTGTTCCAGGTGCGAGTATTATCTCGCATCCCGTGTTCCAAGTGCGAGTATTATCTCGCATCCCGTGTTCCAGATGCGAGTATTATCTCGCATCCTGTGTCGAGTCGAGGTTGCAGAGAGACTCCAGCTGCCACTCCGGCTGAGAGATCTTCACCTTACAACAAGGAGGGTCAACTTCACAGCGGTTGCTTGTTAGTGATGGGTTATAATTCTACTGGTGGCACTAGGTTGAAGAGAGGAGGAAGTGGACACTTAGATTACCAGCCAAGATCTTTCAAGTGGTGATCAAGACACTTAGAACGTCTTCCAGAGGGTCTTAAGAGGGATCAAAAAGAAGGTAGATTCGTGGGATAGATGAGATTGACGTCTTGTGGGTTGTGTGATGTGTTAGGTGAGGCAGTCTATAGTCTCTCTCTCTCTCTCTCTCTCTCTCTCTCTCTCTCTCTCTCTCTCTCTCTCTCTCTCTCTCTCTCTCTCTCTTTCTTTCTCTCTCTCTTTACGTCCCCTCTTCAGTTTCTTCTCCTTCCTCTCTTCTCCTTCTCCTCCTCCTCTTCCTGTCTCCTCCTCCTACTCTGCCTCTCTCCTCCTCCTCCTCCTCCTCTTCCTCTCTCCTCCTACCTCTTCCAATTAATTATCTCTTTCTTCTCTTTATTTTCCTCTTCCTTCTCCTCTTCCGTCCCATCTTCCTCCTCCTCCTCTTCCTCCTTCTGTTTCTCCTCTTCCTAGTTCACCTCTTCTTCCTCCTCCTTTCCTTCTACCTCCTCTTTTGAGTCCACATCTTCCTCTTTTTCTCTTTTTCCTCTTCCTCCTGTTCTCCTCTTCTTCCTCTTCTCTTTCTCTTTTATTTCTCCCACATTTCTCTCTTAATATTTGTATACAAAAAACAAAAACATTTGATCAAACAAGAAAAAGTAAACAAAAATATTGAAGAAGTTTGCAACATCTTGCAACTCACAGGTTAAGACGTGCAGCAAAAATGGACCTTATGAGTCCTTGTCTTAAGGCCGAGTTTAGCCTGGCCACGTCTCCCCCTGGTATTTAATAAGGTTTCGCGAGGTGAAATTTATTATTCGCCAATAAAACACTTTTCAAGTTGATATTATTTACTCTAAACACTGAGAAAATTGTTGGAGTGGGCGTGGGGCAGGCGTGGGCGTGGGTCAGGCGTGGGCGTGGGTCAGGCGTGGGCGTGGGGCTGAGTGGTATTCATGAATTAATTCACTGCAGAAGCACTCCAACAGCACCACAAATCGCAGCAAGCGTCGGTCTCCGCTAACTCCGACGTGACAGGCGCTATGTGAGGCGTCTGGCTATAGTGGCGAAGATGACTTAAGATCTAGTGAGATTATTGTAACTGTGGGAGATCTAAACTCTCTCTTCCCCTTGTCTCTTCTGATTCTCCCCTCCCACAAATAGGTACTACTCTCCCCTTAATAGCTTGACATATATCTCACCTCCTCCCATGGCCGCTATCTCCCCTCCCCTCCAAGGCCGCTATCTCCCCTCCCCTCCAAGGCCGCTATCTCCCCTCCCCTCCAAGGCTGCTATCTCCCCTCTCCTCCAAGGCCGCTATCTCCCCTCCCCTCCAAGGCCGCTATCTCCCCTCCTCCCAAGGCCGCTATCTCCCCTCCCCTCCAAGGCCGCTATCTCCCCTCCCCTCCAAGGCTGCTATCTCCCCTCTCCTCCAAGGCCGCTATCTCCCCTCCCCTCCAAGGCCGCTATCTCCCCTCCCCTCCAAGGCCGCTATCTCCCCTCCCCTCCAAGGCGGCTATCTCCCCTCCCCTCCAAGGCCGCTATCTCCCCTCCCTCCAAGGCCGCTATCTCCCCTCCCCTCCAAGGCCGCTATCTCCCCTCCCCTCCAAGGCTGCTATCTCCCCTCCTCCCAAGGCCGCTATCTCCCCTCCCCTCCAAGGCCTCTATCTCCCCTCCCTCCAAGGCTGCTATCTCCCCTCTCCTCCAAGGCCGCTATCTCCCCTCCCCTCCAAGGCCGCTATCTCCCCTCCTCCCAAGGCCGCTATCTCCCCTCCCTCCAAGGCCGCTATCTCCCCTCCCCTCCAAGGCCGCTATCTCCCCTCCCCTCCAAAGCTGCTATCTCCCCTCTCCTCCAAGGCCGCTATCTCCCCTCCCCTCCAAGGCCGCTATCTCCCCTCCTCCCAAGGCCGCTATCTCCCCTCCCCTCCAAGGCCGCTATCTCCCCTCCCCTCCAAAGCTGCTATCTCCCCTCTCCTCCAAGGCCGCTATCTCCCCTCCCCTCCAAGGCCGCTATCTCCCCTCCCCTCCAAGGCCGCTATCTCCCCTCCCTCCAAGGCCGCTCTCTCCCCTCCCCTCCAAGGCCGCTATCTCCCCTCCCCTCCAAGGCTGCTATCTCCCCTCCCCTCCAAGGTCGCTATCTCCCCTCCCCTCCAAGGCCGCTATCTCCCCTCCCCTCTAAGGCGACTATCTCCCCTCCCCTCCAAGGCCGCTATCTCCCCTCCCCTCCAAGGCCGCTATCTCCCCTCCCTCCAAGGCCTCTATCTCCCCTCCCCTCCAAGGCCGCTATCTCCCCTCCCCTCCAAGGCTGCTATCTCCCCTCCCCTCCAAGGCCGCTATCTCACCTCCCCTCCAAGGCCGCTGTCTCCCCTCCCCTCCAAGGCTGCTATCTCCCCTTCCCTCCAAGGCTGCTATCTCCCCTCCCCTCCAAGGCTGCTATCTCCATTCCCCTCCAAGGCTGCTATCTGCCCTCCCCTCCAAGGCCGCTATCTCCCCTCCCCTCCAAGGCCGCTATCTCCCCTCCCCTTCAAGGCTGCTAGCTCCCCTCCCCTCCAAGGCTGCTATCTTCCCTCCTCTCCAAGGCTGTTATCTCCCCTCCCCTCCAAGGCCGCTATCTCCCATCCCCTTCAAGGCCGCTATCTACCCTCCCCTCCAAGGCCGCTATCTCTCCTCCCCACAAAGGCTGCTATCTCCCCTCCCCTCCCTCCTAGGCACCTATTTCCCACTTCCTTTCAGACAGCTACCACCACTCTCCCATCATCCTCGTCTCCTCCATCATCCTTTTCTCCACAATCCTGGTTTTAACCAATCTCGTCTTCACCATCCTGGTCTCTACCATCTTGGTCTCCACTAACCTAGTCTTCATCATCCTGGTCTCCACCAACTTGGTGTCCACCATCCTGGTCTCCACCAACTTGGTGTCCACCATCCTGGTCTCCACCATCCTAGTCTCCACCATCCTGGTCTCCACCATCCTGGTCACCACCACTCTCGTCTCCATCATCCTGGTCTCCACCATCCTTGTCTTCATCATCCTCGTCTCCATCATCCTGGTCACCATCATCTTGGTCTCCACCATCCTGGTCTGCACCATCCTGGTCTCCACCATCCTGGTCATCATCATCCGGGTCACCATAATCCTGGTCATCATCATCCGGGTCACCATAATCCTGGTCTCCACCATCCTGGCTTCCACCATCCTGGTCTCCACCATCCTGGTCTCCACCATCCTGGTCTCCACCATCCTGGTCATCATCATCCAGGTCACCATAATCCTGGTCTCCACCATCCTGGCCTCCACCATCCTGATCTCCACCATCCTGGTCTCCACCATCCTGATCTCCACCATCCTGGTCACCACCATCCTTGTCTCCATCATCCTGGTCTCCACAATCCTGGTCTCCATCATCCTGGTCTCCACCAACCTGGTCTTCACCATCCTCGTCTCCATCCTGGTCTCCACCATCCTGGCCTCCACCATCCTGATCTCCAGCATCCTGGTCTCCACCATCCTGATCACCATCCTGGTCACCGCCATCCTGATCTCCACCATCCTGGTCACCACCATCCTGGTCTCCATCATCCTGGTCTCCACAATCCTGGTCTCCACCATCCTGGCCTCCACCATCCTGATCTCCACCATTTTGGTCACCATCATCCTCGTCTCCACCATCCTGGTCTCCACCATCCAGGTCTCCATCAACCTGGTCTCCACCATCCTGATCTTCATCATCCTGGTCTCCACCATCCTAATCTCCACCAACGTGGTCTCCAGCATCCTTGTCTCCATCAACCTAGTCTCCACCATCCTGGTCTAAATCATCCTGGTCTCCATCAACCTGGTCTGCACCATCCTGGTCTCCACCATCCTGGTCTCCACCATCCTGGTCTCCATCAACCTTCTCTCCACCATCCTGGTCTCCATCATCCTGGTCTCCACCATCCTGGTCATCATCATCCGGGTCACCATAATCCTGGTCTCCACCATCCTGGCCTCCACCATCCTGATCTCCACCATCCTGGTCTCCACCATCCTGATCTCCACCATCCTGGTCACCACCATCCTGGTCTCCATCATCCTGGTCTCCACAATCCTGGTCTCCACCATCCTGGTCTCCACCAACCTGGTCTTCACCATCCTCGTCTCCATCCTGGTCTCCACCATCCTGGTCTCCACCATCCTGGTCTCCACCATCCTGGTCTCCACCATCCTGGTCTCCACCATCCTGGTCTCCACCATCCTGGCCTCCACCATCCTGATCTTCACCATTTTGGTCACCATCATCCTCGTCTCCACCATCCTGGTCTCCACCATGCAGGTCTCCATCAACCTGGTCTCCACCATCCTGATCTTCATCATCCTGGTCTCCACCATCCTAATCTCTACCAACGTGGTCTCCAGCATCCTGGTATCCATCAACCTAGTCTCCACCATCCTGGTCTAAACCATCCTGGTCTCCATCAACCTGGTCTGCACCATCCTGGTCTCCACCATCCTGGTCTCCACCATCCTGGTCTCCATCAACCTTCTCTCCACCATCCTGGTCTCCATCATCCTGGTCTCCACCATCCTGGTCTTCACCATCCTGGTCTCCACCATCCTGGTCTGCACCATCCTGGTCTTCACCATCCTGGTCTCCACCATCCTGGTCTCAACCATCCTGGTCTCCATCAACCTGGTCTGCACCATCCTGGTCTCCACCATCCTGGACTGCACCATCCTGGTCTCCATCAACCTGGTCTCTACCATCCTGGTCTCCAGACGTCACTCTCCATAACTTGCCAATTCTCCTTTATCTGCGTCACCATTTGTACATGCTTTATCTTCGTCTTATCTTCTCCCTCCCTCTTCCCCTCGCTCTTCCCTCTATCCTCCCCTCAGTCACCCTTCTCCTCGCTTTCCCCTCTATCCTCCCCTCACCCACCCTTTCCCTTCCTTCCACGACCAATAATGTCCTCTATTTTCTGGGAGAGGACATGCGTCCTCTTGAAGCTGTCTCCTCCCCACCAGCACTGTCTCCTCCCCACCAGCACTGTCTCCTCCCCACCAGCACTGTCTCCTCCCCACCAGCACTGTCTCCTCTTCACCAGAACTGTCTCCTCTTCACCAGCACTGTCTCCTCCCCACCAGCACTGTCTCCTCTTCACCAGCACTGTCTCCTCTTCACCAGCACTGTCTCCTCTTCACCAGCACTGTCTCCTCCCCACCAGCACTGTCTCCTCTTCACCAGCACTGTCTCCTCCCCACCAGCACTGTCTCCTCCTCATCAGCACTGTCTCCTCTTCACCAGCACTGTCTCCTCCTCATCAGCACTGTCTCCTCTTCACCAGCACTGTCTCCTCCCCACCAGCACTGTCTCCTCTTCACCAGCACTGTCTCCTCCCCACCAGCACTGTCTCCTCCTCATCAGCACTGTCTCCTCTTCACCAGCACTGCCTCCTCCTCATCAGCACTGTCTCCTCTTCACCAGCACTGTCTACTCTTCACCAGTACTGTCTCCTCTTCACCAGCACTGTCTCCTCTTCACCAGCACTGTCTCCTCCCCACTAGCACTGTCTCCTCCTCACCAGCACTGTCTCCTCCCCACCATCACTCTCTATTCACAAGCACCTTTGCATGTTCCTGAATTTAGAAATAATAGACAAAGTTTAGCTATATCGATGTTGTATCCTCCCCTCTCCCCTCTCCCCTCCCCTCCCCTCTCTTTCCTTACCCTCTCTCCCCCACTCCTCTCTCTCTCTTCCCTCTCCTCACGTCTTTCACCTTCGCCCCCTCCAAGCTTTACAATCACCCTTCCCCACCCTATCTTCCCTTCCCCTCCTCTCTCCACCCTCCCTTATCTCCCCTCCCCTCTCCCCTCTCCTAGTTGTAAGCAAGTGAGGGGATCAAGCGGTACTTAACACCCTTTGTTTACTTTCTCGATTCTTATCCCCTCGTCTCCCCTCTCCTCTCATTACCCCTAACATTGACATTCTACCCTGTCATTACCACTCTCCCCTCATTACACCTAGCTTCAACACTCTCCCTTCTCATCTCCCCTACCTTCCCCCGTCTCCCCACTCATCTCCCCTACCTTCCCCCGTCTCCCCACTCATCTCCCCTACCTTCCCCGTCTCCACACTCATCTCCCCTACCTTCCCCGTCTCCCCACTCATCTCCCCTACCTTTTACCCTCTCCTCACTCATCTCCCCTACCTTCCCTCGTCTCCCCACTCATTTTGCCTACCTTCCCCCGTCTCTCAACTCATGTCCCCTTTCTTCCCCCGTCTCTCAACTCATCTCCGCTACTTTCCCACGTCTCTCCACTCATCTCCCCTACCTTCCCCCGTCTCCCAACTCATCTCCCCTACCTTCCCCCGTCTCCCAACTCATCTCCCCTACCTTCCCCGGTCTCCCCACTCATCTCCCCTACCTTCCCCCGTCTACCAACTCATCTCCCCTCCCTTCCCCTCTCCCCACTCATCTCCCCTACCTTCCCTCGTCTCCCCACCCATCTCCCCTACCTTATCCCGTCTCCCCACTCATCTCCCCTACCCTCCCCCGTCTCCCAACTCATCTCCCCTACCTTCTCGCGTCTCGCAACTCATCTCCCCTACCTTCCCCCGTCTCCCCACTCATCTCCCCTACCTTCCCCAGTCTCCCAACTCATCTCCCCTACCTTCACCCGTCTCCCAACTCATCTCCCCTACCTTACCCCGTCTCACCACTCATCTCCTCGACCTTCCCCCGTCTCCCCACTCATCTCCCCTACTTTCCCCCGTCTCTCAACTCATCTCCCCTACCTTGCCCCGTCTCCCCACTCATCTCCCCTACCTTTCCCCGTCTCTCAACTCATCTCCCCTACCTTCCCCGTCTCCCCAGTCATCTCCCCTACCTTCCCCCTTCTCCCCACTCATCTCCCCTACCTTCCCCCGTCTCTCAACTCATCTCCCCTACGTTCCCCCGTCTCTCAACTCATCTCCCCTACCTTCCCCCTTCCCCTCACTCATCTCCCCTACTTTCCCCCGTCTCCCCACTCGTCTCCCCTACCTTCCCCCGTCTCTCAACTCATCTCCCCTACGTTCCCCCGTCTCTCAACTCATCATCCCCTACCTTCCCCCGTCTCTCAACTCATCTCCCCTACGTTCCCCCGTCTCTCAACTCATCTCCTCTACCTTCCCCCGTCTCCCAACTCATCTCCCCTACCTTCCCCCGTCTCCCAACTCATCTCCCCTACCTTCCCCCGTCTCCCCACTCATCTCCCCTACCTTCCCCCGTCTCCCAACTCATCTCCCCTACTTTCCCCCGTCTCGCAACTCATCTCCCCTACCATCCCCCGTCTCCCCACTCATCTTCCTTACCTTCCCCGTCTCTCAACTCATCTCCCCTACCCTCCCCCGTCTCCCCACTCATCTTCCTTACCTTCCCCCGTCTCTCAACTCATCTCCCCTACCTTCCCCCGTCTCCCAACTCATCTCCTCTACCTTCCCCCGTATCCCCACTCATCTCCCCTACCTTGCCCCGTCTCCCCACTCATCTCTTCTACCTTCCCTCGTCTCCCCACTCATCTTGCCTACCTTCCCCCGTCTCTCAACTCATGTCCCCTATCTTCCCCCGTCTCTCAACTCATCTCCCCTACCTTCCCCCGTCTCTCAACACATCTCCCCTACCTTCCCCCGTCTCTCAACTCATCTCCCCTAACTTCCTCCGTCTCCCCACTCATCACCCCTACCTTCCCCCGTCTCCCAAAGCATCTCTCCTACCTTCCCCCGTCTCCCCACTCACCTCCCTACATTCCCCCTTCTCTCAACTCTTCTCCTCTACCTTCCCCCGTCTACCCACTCATCTCCCCTACCTTCTCCCGTCTCCCCACTCTTCTCCCCTACCTTCCCCCGTCTTCCAACTCATCTCCTCTGCCTTCCCACGTCTCCCCACTCATCTCCCCTACCTTCCCCCGTCTCCCAACTCATCTCCCCTACCTTCCCCCGTCTCCCAATTCATCTCCCCTACCTTCCCCCGTCTCCCCACTCATCTCCCCTACCTTCCCCCGTCTTCCAACTCATCTCCCCTACCTTCCTCCGTCTCTCCACTCATCTCCCCTACCTTCCCCCGTCTCCCCACTCATCTTCCTTACCTTCCCCCGTCGCCCAACTCATCTCCCCTACCTTCCCCCGTCTCCCCACTCATCTCCCCTACCTTCCCCAGTCTCCCAAATGATCTCCCCTACCTTCCCCCGTCTCCCCATTCATCTCCCCTACCCTCTTCCGTCTCCCAACTTAACTCCCCTACCTTCCCCCGTCCCTCAACTCATCTCCCCTACCTTCCCCCGTCTCCCCACTCATCTCTCCTACCCTCCCCCGTCTCCCCACTCATCTCCTCTACCTTCCCCCGTCTCCCAACTCATCTCCCCTACCTTCCCCCGTCTCCCCACTCATCTCCCTCCACCTTCCCCCGTCTTCCCATTCATCTCCCCTACCTTCCCCCGTCTCCCCACTCATCTCCCATACCCTCCCCCTTCTCCCAACTCATCTCCCCTCCCTTCCCCCGTCTCCCAACTCCTCTCCCCTACCTTCCCCCGTCTCCCAACTCATCTCTCCTATCTTTCCCCGTCTCCCCACTCATCTCCTCTACCTTCCCCCGTCTCCCCACTCATCTCCCCTACCTTCCCCTGTCTCTCAACTCATCTCCCCTACCTTCCCCCGTATCTCAACACATCTCCCCTACCTTCCCCCGTCTCTCAACTCATCTCCCCTACCTTCCCCCGTCTCTCAATTCATCTCCCCTGCCTTCCCCCGTCTCTCAACTCATCTCCAATACCTTCCCCCGTCTCTCAACTCATCTCCCCTACCTTCCCCCGTCTCTCATCTCATCTCCCCTACCTTCCCCGTCTCTCAACTCATCTCCCCTATCTTCCCCCGTCTCTCAACTCATCTCCCCAACCTTCCCCCCTCTCTCATCTCATCTTCCCTACCTTCCCCGTCTCTCAACTAATCTTCCTTACCGTCCCCCGTCTCTCAACTCATCTCCCCTACCCTCCCCCGTCTCCCCACTCATCTCCCCTACCTTCTTCCGTCTCCCAACTCATCTCCCCTACCTTCCCCCGTCTCCCCACTCATCTCCCCTACCCTCCCCCGTCTCCCCACTCATCTTCCTTACCATCCCCCCTCTCCCCACTCATCTCCCCTACCCTCGCCCGTCTCCCAACTCATCTCCCCTACCCTCCCCCGTCTCCCCACTCATCTCCCCTACCCTCCCTCGTCTCCCCACTCATCTCCCCTACCCTCCCTCGTCTCCCCACTCATCTCCCCTACCCTCCCTCGTCTCCCCACTCATCTCCCCTACCCTCCCCCGTCTCCCCACTCATCTTCCTTACCTTCCCCCGTCTCCCCACTCATCTCCCCTACCCTCCCTCGTCTCCCCACTCATCTCCGCTACCGTCCCCCGTCTCCCCACTCATCTCCCCTACCCTCCCTCGTCTCCCCACTCATCTCCCCTACCCTCCCTCGTCTCCCCACTCATCTCCCCTACCTTCCCTCGTCTCCCCACTCATCTCCCCTACCCTCCCCCGTCTCCCCACTCATCTCCTCTACGTTCAGACTCATTCATCTCTTAAATTGAAATATTATTTGTATTACTCTTCTCATTAATGCTTTCTCTTCTGCATCTCTCTCTCCCATCTTTCTCTTCTGCATCTATCTCTCTCCCATCTTTCTCTTCTGCATCTATCTCTCTCCCATCTTTCTCTTCTGCATCTATCTCTCTCCCATCTTTCTCTTCTGCATCTATCTCTCTCCCATCTTTCTCTTCTGCATCTATCTCTCTTCCATCTTTCTCCTCTGCATCTATCTCTCTCCCATCTTTCTCTTCTGCATCTATCTCTCTCCCATCTTTCTCTTCTGCATCTATCTCTCTCCCATCTTTCTCTTCTGCATCTATCTCTCTCCCATCTTTCTCTTCTGCATCTATCTCTCTCCCATCTTTCTCTTCTGCATCTCTCTCTCTCCCATCTTTCTCTTCTGCATCTATCTCTCTTCCATCTTTCTCCTCTGCATCTATCTCTCTTCCATCTTTCTCTTCTGCATCTCTCTCTCTCCCATCTTTCTCTTCTGCATCTATCTCTCTCCCATCTTTCTCTTCTGCATCTATCTCTCTTCCATCTTTCTCTTCTGCATCTATCTCTCTTCCATCTTTCTCTTCTGCATCTATCTCTCTTCCATCTTTCTCTTCTGCATCTATCTCTCTTCCATCTTTCTCTTCTGCATCTATCTCTCTTCCATCTTTCTCTTCTGCATCTATCTCTCTTCCATCTTTCTCTTCTGCATCTATCTCTCTTCCATCTTTCTCTTCTGCATCTATCTCTCTCCCATCTTTCTCTTCTGCATCTATCTCTCTTCCATCTTTCTCCTCTGCATCTATCTCTCTCCCATCTTTCTCTTCTGCATCTATCTCTCTCCCATCTTTCTCTTCTGCATCTATCTCTCTCCCATCTTTCTCTTCTGCATCTCTCTCTCTCCCATCTTTCTCTTCTGCATCTATCTCTCTCCCATCTTTCTCTTCTGCATCTATCTCTCTTCCATCTTTCTCTTCTGCATCTATCTCTCTCCCATCTTTCTCTTCTGCATCTATCTCTCTCCCATCTTTCTCTTCTGCATCTATCTCTCTCCCATCTTTCTCTTCTGCATCTATCTCTCTCCCATCTTTCTCTTCTGCATCTATCTCTCTTCCATCTTTCTCCTCTGCATCTATCTCTCTCCCATCTTTCTCTTCTGCATCTATCTCTCTTCCATCTTTCTCTTCTGGATCTCTCTCTCTCCCATCTTTCTCTTCTTCATCTCTCTTCCATCTTTCTCTTCTTCATCTCTCTTCCATCTTTCTCTTCTGCATCTATCTCTCTCCCATCTTTCTCTTCTGCATCTCTCTCTCTCCCATCTTTCTCTTCTGCATCTATCTCTCTCCCATCTTTCTCTTCTGCATCTATCTCTCTCCCATCTTTCTCTTCTGCATCGATCTCTCTTCCATCTTTCTCCTCTGCATCTATCTCTCTCCCATCTTTCTCTTCTGCATCTATCTCTCTCCCATCTTTCTCTTCTGCATCTATCTCTCTTCCATCTTTCTCTTCTGCATCTATCTCTCTTCCATCTTTCTCTTCTGCATCTATCTCTCTTCCATCTTTCTCTTCTGCATCTATCTCTCTTCCATCTTTCTCTTCTGCATTTATCTCTCTTCCATCTTTCTCTTCTGCATCTATCTCTCTTCCATCTTTCTCTTCTGCATCTATCTCTCTTCCATCTTTCTCTTCTGCATCTATCTCTCTTCCATCTTTCTCTTCTGCATCTATCTCTCTTCCATCTTTCTCCTCTGCATCTATCTCTCTCCCATCTTTCTCTTCTGCATCTATCTCTCTCCCATCTTTCTCTTCTGCATCTATCTCTCTTCCATCTTTCTCCTCTGCATCTATCTCTCTCCCATCTTTCTCTTCTGCATCTATCTCTCTTCCATCTTTCTCTTCTGCATCTATCTCTCTTCCATCTTTCTCTTCTGCATCTATCTCTCTTCCATCTTTCTCTTCTGCATCTATCTCTCTCCCATCTTTCTCTTCTGCATCTCTCTCTCTCCCATCTTTCTCTTCTGCATCTATCTCTCTCCCATCTTTCTCTTCTGCATCTATCTCTCTTCCATCTTTCTCCTCTGCATCTCTCTCTCTCCCATCTTTCTCTTCTGCATCTATCTCTCTTCCATCTTTCTCTTCTGCATCTATCTCTCTCCCATCTTTCTCTTCTGCATCTATCTCTCTTCCATCTTTCTCTTCTGCATCTATCTCTCTTCCATCTTTCTCTTCTGCATCTATCTCTCTCCCATCTTTCTCTTCTGCATCTCTCTCTCTCCCATCTTTCTCTTCTGCATCTATCTCTCTCCCATCTTTCTCTTCTGCATCTATCTCTCTTCCATCTTTCTCTTCTGCATCTATCTCTCTCCCATCTTTCTCTTCTGCATCTATCTCTCTTCCATCTTTCTCTTCTGCATCTATCTCTCTTCCATCTTTCTCTTCTGCATCTATCTCTCTTCCATCTTTCTCTTCTGCATCTATCTCTCTCCCATCTTTCTCTTCTGCATCTATCTCTCTTCCATCTTTCTCCTCTGCATCTATCTCTCTCCCATCTTTCTCTTCTGCATCTCTCTCTCTCCCATCTTTCTCTTCTGCATCTATCTCTCTCCCATCTTTCTCTTCTGCATCTATCTCTCTCCCATCTTTCTCTTCTTCATCTCTCTTCCATCTTTCTCTTCTGCATCTATCTCTCTTCCATCTTTCTCCTCTGCATCTATCTCTCTCCCATCTTTCTCTTCTGCATCTATCTCTCTCCCATCTTTCTCTTCTGCATCTATCTCTCTCCCATCTTTCTCTTCTGCATCTATCTCTCTTCCATCTTTCTCTTCTGCATCTATCTCTCTTCCATCTTTCTCTTCTGCATCTATCTCTCTTCCATCTTTCTCTTCTGCATCTATCTCTCTTCCATCTTTCTCTTCTGCATCTATCTCTCTTCCATCTTTCTCCTCTGCATCTATCTCTCTCCCATCTTTCTCTTCTGCATCTATCTCTCTCCCATCTTTCTCTTCTGCATCTATCTCTCTTCCATCTTTCTCCTCTGCATCTATCTCTCTCCCATCTTTCTCTTCTGCATCTATCTCTCTTCCATCTTTCTCTTCTGCATCTATCTCTCTTCCATCTTTCTCTTCTGCATCTATCTCTCTTCCATCTTTCTCTTCTGCATCTATCTCTCTCCCATCTTTCTCTTCTGCATCTATCTCTCTTCCATCTTTCTCTTCTGCATCTATCTCTCTTCCATCTTTCTCCTCTGCATCTATCTCTCTTCCATCTTTCTCTTCTTCATCTCTCTTCCATCTTTCTCTTCTGCATCTCTCTCTCTTCCATCTTTCTCTTCTTCATCTCTCTTCCATCTTTCTCTTCTGCATCTATCTCTCTTCCATCTTTCTCTTCTTCATCTCTCTTCCATCTTTCTCTTCTGCATCTCTCTCTCTTCCATCTTTCTCTTCTGCATCTATCTCTCTTCCATCTTTCTCTTCTGCATCTATCTCTCTTCCATCTTTCTCTTCTGCATCTCTCTCTCTCCCATCTTTATCTTCTTCATCTCTCTCTCTTCCATCTTTCTCTTCTGCATCTATCTCTCTTCCATCTTTCTCTTCTGCATCTCTCTCTTCCATCTTTCTCTTCTGCATCTCTCTCTTCCATCTTTCTCTTCTGCATCTCTCTCTTCCATCTTTATCTTCTTCATCTCTCTCTCTTCCATCTTTCTCTTCTGCATCTCTCTCTTCCATCTTTCTCTTCTGCATCTCTCTCTCTCCCATCTTTCTCTTCTGCATCTATCTCTCTTCCATCTTTCTCTTCTGCATCTATCTCTCTTCCATCTTTCTCTTCTGCATCTCTCTCTCTCCCATCTTTCTCTTCTGCATCTATCTCTCTTCCATCTTTCTCTTCTGCATCTATCTCTCTCCCATCTTTCTCTTCTGCATCTATCTCTCTCCCATCTTTCTCTTCTGCATCTATCTCTCTTCCATCTTTCTCTTCTGCATCTATCTCTCTCCCATCTTTCTCTTCTGCATCTCTCTCTCTCCCATCTTTCTCTTCTGCATCTCTCTCTCTCCCATCTTTCTCTTCTGCATCTCTCTCTCTCCCATCTTTTTCTTCTGCATCTCTCTCTCTCCCATCTTTCTCTTCTGCATCTCTCTCTCTCCCATCTTTCTCTTCTTCATCTCTCTTCCATCTTTCTCTTCTGCATCTATCTCTCTTCCATCTTTCTCTTCTGCATCTATCTCTCTTCCATCTTTCTCTTCTGCATCTATCTCTCTTCCATCTTTCTCTTCTGCATCTCTCTCTCTCCCATCTTTATCTTCTTCATCTCTCTTCCATCTTTCTCTTCTTCATCTCTCTTCCATCTTTCTCTTCTGCATCTATCTCTCTTCCATCTTTCTCTTCTGCATCTATCTCTCTTCCATCTTTCTCTTCTGCATCTATCTCTCTCCCATCTTTCTCTTCTGCATCTATCTCTCTTCCATCTTTCTCTTCTGCATCTATCTCTCTTCCATCTTTCTCTTCTGCATCTATCTCTCTCCCATCTTTCTCTTCTTCATCTCTCTTCCATCTTTCTCTTCTTCATCTCTCTTCCATCTTTCTCTTCTTCATCTCTCTTCCATCTTTCTCTTCTTCATCTCTCTTCCATCTTTCTCTTCGTAGATATTTTTTCTTTTTCCACAACACCTGCAGTTGTAACACACACCTGTAACACCCCCACACCTGCACCTGTAACACACACCTGCAACACCCCTACACCTGTAGCTGTAACATCCCCACACCTTCACCTGTAGCACCCCCACACCTGCATCTGTAACACCCCAACACCTGCACCTGTAACACACACCTGCAACACCCCTACACCTGCAGCTTTAGCACCCCTACACCTGTAGCACCCCCACACCTGCACTGTAACACCCCATACACCTGCACCTGTGACACACACCTGCAACACTCTTACACCTGTAACACTCCCACACCTGCACGTGTAACACCCCAACCTGCACTGTAACACCCCATACACGTGCACCTGTAACACACACCTGCAACACTCCTACACCTGCAACTCTAACACCCTCACTCTTGCACCTATAGCATCCCCGTACACCTGCAGCTGTAACAGCCCACACCTGCAGCTGCAACACACACCTGCAACACCCCTACACCTGCAGCCGTAACTTCCCCACACACCTGCAACACTTGTCTTACAGATGTGGTGGGAAAGACTTACAGTATTTCACTGGGAAACATAAGAGCGCAGCTGCGGGCAATCAATAGCCCGCAGCTGCCGCAGCTGCCGCAAGAACGTACCTGCGGCGTTCTTCTTCCTCGCGTCGACCATTAATGTTGAGATATCTGTTGTGTTGATGTCTGTTGTGTTGATGTCTGTTGTGTTGATGTCTGTTGATGTCTGTTGTGTTGATGTCTGTTGATGTCTGTTGTGTTGATGTCTGTTGTGTTGATGTCTGTTGTGTTGATGTCTGTTGATGTCTGTTGTGTTGATGTCTGTTGTGTTGATGTTGTGTTGATGTCTGTTGATGTGTGTTGTGTTGATGTTCAGGACTGTCTTTAAGTCTGGAAATACTACTTCTCTCTCTCTCTCTCTCTCTCTCTTTCTCTCTCTCTATCTCAGTTTCTCTGGTCTCCAGGTAGGGTTCCTGGTCTCCAGGTAGGGTTCCTGGTCTCCAGGTAGGGTTCCTGGTCTCCAGGTAGGGTTCCTGGTCTCCAGGTGGTGTTTCTGGTCTCCAGGTAGGGTTCCTGGTCTCCAGATAGGGTTCCTGGTCTCCAGGTAGGGTTCCTGGTCTCCAGGTAGGGTTCCTGGTCTCCAGGCAGGGTTCCTGGTCTCCAGGTAGGGTTCGTGGTCTCCAGGTAGGGTTCCTGGTCTCCAGGTGGTGTTCCTGATCTCCAGGTTGGATTCCTGGTCTCCAGGCATTGTTCCTGGTCTCCAGGTAGTGTTCCTGGTCTCCAGGTAGGGTTCCTGGTCTCCAGGTAGGGTTCCTGGTCTCCAGGTAGGGTTCCTGGTTTCCAGGTAGGGTTCCTGGTCTCCAGGTAGGGTTCCTGGTCTCCAGGTAGGGTTCCTGGTCTCCAGGTAGGGTTCCTGGTCTCCAGGTGGTGTTTCTGGTCTCCAGGTAGGGTTCCTGGTCTCCAGATAGGGTTCCTGGTCTCCAGGTAGGGTTCCTGGTCTCCAGGTAGGGTTCCTGGTCTCCAGGCAGGGTTCCTGGTCTCAAGGTAGGGTTCGTGGTCTCCAGGTAGGGTTCCTGGTCTCCAGGTGGTGTTCCTGATCTCCAGGTAGGATTCCTGGTCTCCAGGCAGTGTTCCTGGTCTCCAGGTAGTGTTCCTGGTCTCCAGGTAGGGTTCCTGGTCTCCAGGTAGGGTTCCTGGTCTCCAGGTAGGGTTCCTGGTTTCCAGGTAGGGTTCCTGGTCTCCAGGTAGGGTTCCTGGTCTCCAGGTAGGGTTCCTGGTCTCCAGGTAGGGTTCCTGGTCTCCAGGTGGTATTTCTGATCTCCAGATAGGATTCCTGGTCTCTAGGCAGTGTTCCTGGTCTCTAGGTAGTGTTCCTGGTCTCCAGGTAGTGTTCCTGGTCTCCAGGTAGGGTTCCTGGTCTCCAGGTAGGGTTCCTGGTCTCCAGGTAGTGTTCCCGGTCTCCAGGTAGGGTTCCTGGTCTCCAGGTAGGGTTCCTGGTCTCCAGGTAGTGTTCCTGGTCTCCAGGTAGGGTTCCTGGTCTCCAGGTAGTGTTCCTGGTCTCCAGGTAGGGTTCCTGGTCTCCAGGTAGTGTTCCTGGTCTCCAGGTAGGGTTCCTGGTCTCCAGGTAGTGTTCCTGGTCTCCAGGTAGGGTTCCTGGTCTCCAGGTAGTGTTCCTGGTCTCCAGGTAGGGTTCCTGGTCTCCAGGTGGTGTTCCAGATCTCCAGGTAGGATTCCTGGTCTCTAGGCAGTGTTCCTGGTCTCCAGGTAGTGTTCCTGGTCTCCAGGTAGGTTCCTGGTCTCCAGGTAGGGTTCCTGGTCTCCAGGTAGGGTTCCTGGTTTCCAGGTAGGGTTCCTGGTCTCCAGGTAGGGTTCCTGGTCTCCAGGTAGGGTTCCTGGTCTCCAGGTAGGGTTCCTGGTCTCCAGGTGGTGTTTCTGATCTCCAGATAGGATTCCTGGTCTCTAGGCAGTGTTCCTGGTCTCTAGGTAGTGTTCCTGGTCTCCAGGTAGTGTTCCTGGTCTCCAGGTAGGGTTCCAGGTCTCCAGGTAGGGTTCCTGGTCTCCAGGTAGTGTTCCCGGTCTCCAGGTAGGGTTCCTGGTCTCCAGGTAGGGTTCCTGGTCTCCAGGTAGTGTTCCTGGTCTCCAGGTAGGGTTCCTGGTCTCCAGGTAGTGTTCCTGGTCTCCAGGTAGGGTTCCTGGTCTCCAGGTGGTGTTCCTGGTCTCCTGGTAGGGTTCCTGGCCTCCAGGTAGGGTTCCTGGTCTCCAGGTAGGGTTCCTGGTCTCCAGGTAGGGTTCCTGGTCTCCAGGTAGTGTTCCTGGTCTCCAGGTAGTGTTCCTGGTCTCCAGGTAGGGTTCCTGGTCTCCAGGTAGGGTTCCTGGTCTCCAGGTAGGGTTCCTGGTCTCCAGGTAGGGTTCCTGGTCTCCAGGTAGTGAACTAACTGGACGATGGTTATCACGGTTTTCCCTTTTGTTTTGGGTCGCCTCGCCTCTACGTGACACAACAGGCCTAGTGAGGCCTATCTAAATCCATCAGTTTTGTCCAAAATAGACTATTAAATTTAGCCAGAGGGGTGCCTTCAGTAGGCCTACTGGCCCATGCTAGGAAGCTCATTTTCACACCAAATACATTAAGCCTCTGCTTGAATGTTTTCAGTGAGTCTCACAGGAGGGAGTTGAGTGACAGCTCTAGGCCTTTCATGTTGGAATCAACACATCATCAGGAGCTTGCAGTGTCGCAGAAATATAGCAGGAAGAACAGGAAGAGCAGTCCATGTGATTGGCTGTCAAGGAAGACCTTTCTGCTTTGTTTCTGCAACACTGCAACCTCCTGATGCAACACTGCAACCTCCTGATGCAACACTGCAACCTCCTGATGCAACACTGCAACCTCCTGATGCAACACTGCAACCTCCTGATGCAACACTGCAACCTCCTGATGCAACACTGCAACCTCCTGATGCAACACTGCAACTTCTTGATGCAACACTGCAACCTCCTGATGCAACACTGCAACCTCCTGATGCAACACTGCAACTTCTTGATGCAACACTGCAACCTCCTGATGCAACACGAAAGGCCTAGAGAAACCATTCAACTCCCCAACTCCCCCCCCACCCACCCCCCGTGGTTATTTTGCATTCCGTGGTGTTCGTTCGCGATTACTGCATATTATATTATATATATATATATATATATATATATATATATATATATATATATATATATATATATATATATATATATATATATATATATATATATATATATATATATATATATATATATATATATATATATATATATATATATATGCAATAAGATCACAGTAAACAGGTGATTTCAGAATATGCAAAACAACCACTCTGAAAGAATAGAGAAATTCCAAGCGATTTCGTGACTACTCACATTATCAAGGAACTATGAAAGTAAAGCATCCAAGGAAGCTATATAAGGGTGTGGCACCAGGGCCTCTTAGCAAAACTTCAAGCACTGGGAATTGCAGGCTCTACGCTATGTCTCCTCAGTGACTACCTTCATGGTAGATCTCTAAGTGTAGTTCTCAATGGAACGGAATCAGCAAGACATCCTATTGGGGCAAGTGTTCCACAAGGAAGCGTGCTGGGTCCATTGTTATGGAATGTCTACTTCAACGACCTTCTTCGTCTCATCCCAGAATCACATGCATATGCAGACGACTGTACACTGACATTCACTTATCCAAGAGAAGAAATGCCAGCTGCTCTAAGCTACATCAATCACCAGCTGAGAGCTATATCAGCTTGGGGAAATAGATGGCAAGTAACATTTGCACCTAAGAAAACGCAAATGATAATCGTCTCTAGGCACCATGATGGTAATGCTGGTGCAGTAGTAAGGATGAATGGGAGGGTGTTGGCACCTAGAGAAGAAGTTGATATCCTTGGGGTGAAATTTGACTCCAAACTAACCATGAAGAACCATGTTGTAAATCTTGCAAACAAGGCAGCCAGGAAGCTTACAGCACTTCGCCGTATCTCACATCTGCTTGACAGTAGGGGTTGCAAGATCCTGTACGAGGCACAAGTACGCTCGCACCTTGAGTATGCTCCACTTTCTTGGTTTGCCTGCCCCCCCCCCCTCTCATCTGCGACTGCTTGACAGAGTAGAGAACAGAGCAAGACGTCTCATCTCTCGCCTGGACCCATCCTGGATAGATCTGTCATTTCAGCAGAGCCTTCAACATAGGAGGGATGTGGGTGGCCTTACTGTTATGTACAAGGCCAATATTGTCAAAATATCACACTTGGATCCACTTCGAGGACAGCGTGAAACAAGCTTCTATACCACAAGACGGGCAGAAAGCAACAACTTCACTCTGGCTGTACCCTTCTCCAGAACATCACTCCATCTGAGATCATACATACCCAGGATGACTCGAGTATGGAACACATTCGTACAGCATAATGATGTCAACGAGATAAAGTCAGTTGATCAAATGAAAATGCTGGCCCACAGATGGCCCTCAGCTGGCCCACAGATGGCTCCAACTTCATCCTGTTCCCTACTTGTTTGTCTCATAACAATAAAAATGCTTTCAAATGAGCTGATGTAGGTAACAGCTCTTAGCTTGCCAATAAAGTTAGGAATCCTTAACCTGTAAATAGCTGTCAATAAAGCTAGGGATCCTTAACCTTGTCAAACCCTGTGTAAAAAAAAAAAAAAAAAAAAAAAAAAAAAAAAAAAAAAAAAAAAAAAAAAAAAAATAAAAAAAAAAAAAAAAAAAAAAAAAAATAAGGGTCCGGCCAGCACCTCACTATCAGATCCCACAACGGTTAAACACCTGACGCGCGCCGACCCAACTTGGATAGGTCCTTTGCACAACTCACCCACAAACTATTCTACCCAAGAAAATTTAAAAATTATTATTTGTCCAGTGTATTATTAAATTCTTCCCAAATTCTATTAATTATAAATGGATCTAATTTATATAAACTTTGGTTTATATAAATTAGATCCATTTATAATAATTTTTAAATTTTCTTGGGTAGAATAGTTTGTGGGTGAGTTGTGCAAAGGACCTGTCCAAGTTGGGTCGGCGCGCGTCAGGTGTTTAACCGTTGTGGGATCTGATAGTGAGGTGTTGGCCAGACCCCTTATATACCTTCCTTGGATGCTTTACTTTTATAGTTCCTTGATAATGTGAGTAGTCACGAAAGCGCTTGGAATTTCTCTATTCTTTCAGAGTGGTTGTTTTGCATATATATATATATATATATATATATATATATATATATATATATATATATATATATATATATATATATATATATATATATATATATATATATATATATATATATATATATATATATATATATATATATATATATATATATTGGGACTTACTTCTTCTTGATGGACTTGACGCCATCTTGGACGTATGGTCTGTTGAAGTTATGCCGGACCATATAGCTGTACATAAGTGAGTGATGTTTCTTGAGTACCATGGCTGAGTTGGTCTCCTCTACCGTCCCGAACTTGTACGCTGGGTTCACTGTCATAGGGTACTGCAGCTGTGATGGGGAGACAGAGACGGGGGTCAGAGACACTAGATGTGACAGAGAGATTGACAGGTGAAAGAGAGAGAGAGAGAGAGAGAGAGAGAGAGAGAGAGAGAGAGAGAAAGAGAGAAAAATTCCCTTCATAACCAAACCAAAATTCACAACTTTCACCAACTTTTGTTAGTGGAAGACAGAGCCTAAGGAACCTAATGGAGCCTAACACCACCACAGAGCCTTATAGAGCCTTCCAACACCACAAAGCCTGATAGAACCTAAAAACACCACAGAGCCTTATAGAGCCTTCCAGCACCACAAAGCCTTACAGAGCCTTCATGCGCCACAGAACCTTATAGAGCCTACCAACGCCATAGAACCTCATAGAGCCCACCAACACCACCACCACAAAAGAGCCTCATAGAGCCCACCACCACCACAGAGTCACATAGAGCTTACCGTCACCACCACAGGCCCTCACAGAGCCTACCACCACCACAGTCACATAGAGCCTACCAACACTACCACAGGGCCTCACAGAGCCTACCATCACCACCACAGAGCCTCACACAGCCTACCATCACCACTCCGTGTTCATCAAGAACTGTAAGAAGCCCCTATCACTTTTCTTCAACATCTTATGGAGAGGGAGCATGGACACAAGGGTCATCCCACACACTAAAAACAACAGACATAGCCCCACTCCACAAAGGTGGCAGTAAAACAGTTGCAAAGAACTACAGACCGATAGCTCTGACATCCCATATCATAAAAATCTTTGAGAGGGTTCTAAGAAGCAAGATCGCGAACTACTTAGATACTCATCAATTACACAACCCTGGACATCAACCAAATCTTTCAGTGGGCTGCAGAAAACAATATGAAGTTCAACGATGAGAAATTTCAATTACTCAGATATGGTAAACATGAGGAAATTAAATCTTCATCAGAGTACAAAACAAATTCTGGCCACAAAATAGAGCGAAACACCAACGTCAAAGACCTGGGAGTGATTATATCGGAGGATCTCACCTTCAAGGACCATAACATTGTATCAATCGCATCTGCTAGAAAAATGACAGGATGGATAATGAGAACCTTCAAAACTAGGGAGGCCAAGCCCATGATGACACTCTTCAGGTCACTTGTTCTATCTAGGCTGGAATATTGCTGCACACTAACAGCACCTTTCAAGGTAGGTGAAATTGCCGACCTAGAAAATGTACAGAGAACTTTCACGGCGCGCATAACGGAGATAAAACACCTCAATTACTGGGAGCGCTTGAGGTTCCTAAACCTGTATTCCCTGGAACGCAGGCGGGAGAGATACATGATTATATACACCTGGAAAATCCTAGAGGGACTAGTACCGAACTTGCACACGAAAATCACTCACTACGAAAGAAAAAGACTTGGCAGACGATGCACCATCCCCCCAATGAAAAGCAGGGGTGTCACTAGCACGTTAAGAGACCATACAATAAGTGTCAGGGGCCCGAGACTGTTCAACTGCCTCCCAGCACACATAAGGGGGATTACCAACAGACCCCTGGCAGTCTTCAAGCTGGCACTGGACAAGCACCTAAAGTCAGTTCCTGATCAGCCGGGCTGTGGCTCGTACGTTGGTTTGCGTGCAACCAGCAGCAACAGCCTGGTTGATCAGGCTCTGATCCACCAGGAGGCCTGGTCACAGACCGGGCCGCGGGGGCGTTGACCCCCGGAACTCTCTCCAGGTAAACTCCAGGTGGACAACACGGGTTTAGAGCAGGTCGTTCCTGCCTGTCCCCGCTACTGGACTACTATGACAAGGTCCTGGATGCTGTAGAGGATAAACAAAACACAGATGTAGTATACACAGACTTTGCAAAAGCTTACGACAAGTGTGACCATGGTGTAATAGCACACAAAATGCGGGATAAAGGAATAACAGGAAAAGTTGGTAGATGTATCTATAACTTCCTGACAAATAGAACACAGAGTAATAGTAAACAGAGTAAAGTCCCAGGCAGCCATGGTAAAAAGCTCTGTTCCACAAGGTACAGTACTCCCTCCCATTCTATTCCCCATCCTCATTTCTGACATAGAGATGTAAGCCATAGCTCCGTGTCTTCCTTTGCGGATGACCCCCGGATCACCATGACAGTGACCTGCATCGAAGACACTGTGAGACTCCAAGCGGACATCAACCAAATCTTCGAATGGGCCACTCAAAACAATATGAGGTTCAACGAGGGGAAATTTCAACTACTCAGACCTGGAAAACTTGAAGAAATTAAAAATGTGTCAGGGTATACCACAAATTTTAATAATACAATAGAGCGGAAAAGTAATGTGAAGGACCTGGGAATGATAATGTCAGAGGATCTCGCCTTCAAAGACCACAACAATGTATCTAGGAAAATGATAGGATGGATCATGAGAACCTTCAAAACTACGTACGCCAAGCCCATGATGATTCTCTTCAAATCGTTTGTTTTCTCTAGGCTGGAATACTGCTGTACACTAACGGCCCGCTTCAAGGCTGGTGATATTGCAGACCTGGAGAGTGTACAAAGAACTTTCACGGCACACATAAGTGCGATAAGGCACCTAAACTACTGGGAACGGTTGAAGGTCCTTGATCTGCATTCCCTCGAACGCAGGCGAGAGAGATACATGGTAATATACACTTGGAAGGTCCTGGAGGGATTGGTACCAAACCTGCACACGAAAATCACTCCATATGAAAGCAAAAGACTCGGCAGGAGATGCAACATTCCCCCGATGAAAAGCAGGGGCGCCACGAGTACACTGAGAGACAACACAAGTATCCGGGACCCAAGACTGTTCAATTGCCTCCCAGCATAAATGAGGGGGATTACCAATAGACCCCTGGCTGTCTTCAACAAGGTACTGGACAGGCATCTAAAGTCAGTACCTGACTAACCGGGCTGTGGATCGTACGTCAGCTTGCGTGCGGCCAGCAGTAACAGCCTGGTTGATCAGACCCTGATCCACAATGAGGCCTGGTCTCAGACCGGGTCGCGGAGGCGTTGATCCCCGAAACCCTCTTCAGGTAAACTCCAGGTCAGGTCCTCATAGAGTGATCTATAAGATGGAACACCTCCTGACACCAGTGTGATCTATAAGATGGAACACCTCCTGACACCAGTGTGATCTATAAGATGGAACACCTCCTGACACCAGTGTGATGTATAAGATGGAACACCTCCTGACACCAGTGTGATCTATAAGATGGAACACCTCCTGACACCAGTGTGATGTATAAGATGGAACACCTCCTGACACCAGTGTGATGTATAAGATGGAACACCTCCTGACACCAGTGTGATCTATAAGATGGAACACCTCCTGACACCAGTGTGATCTATAAGATGGAACACCTGCTGACACCAGTGTGATGTATAAGATGGAACACCTGCTGACACCAGTGTGATCTATAAGATGGAACACCTGCTGACACCAGTGTGATCTATAAGATGGAACACCTCCTGACACCAGTGTGATGTATAAGATGGAACACCTCCTGACACCAGTGTGATGTATAAGATGGAACACCTCCTGACACCAGTGTGATGTATAAGATGGAACACCTCCTGACACCAGTGTGATGTATAAGATGGAACACCTCCTGACACCAGTGGCTCAGACATTTTGTTATACCAGGTAAAAGAAATAATGAATTATTATTTATTATAGGTAGTAGGTTGGTAGACAGCAACCACCCAGGGAAGTACTACCGTCCTGCCAGATGACTGTGAAACAAAAACCTGTAACTGTTTTGCATGATGGTAGGATTGCTGGTTTTCTTTTTCTGTCTCATAAACACGCTAAGATAACAGGGATATCTTGCTACTCCTACTTACACTTTGGTCACACTTCACAGACACGCACATGCATATATATATATACATACATCTAGGTTTTTCTCCTTTTTCTAAATAGCTCTTGTTCTTTTTTATTTCTTCTATTGTCCATGGGGAAGTGGAAAAGAATCTTTCCTCCGTAAGCCATGCGTGTCGTATGAGGCGACTGAAATGCCGGGAGCAATGGGCTAGTAACCCCTTCTCCTGAATACAATTACTAAAAAAGAGAAGAAGAAAAACTTTATAAAACTGGGTTGCTTAAATGTGCGTGGATGTAGTGCGGATGACAAGAAACAGATGATTGCTGATGTTATGAATGAAAAGAAGTTGGATGTCCTGGCCCTAAGCGAAACAAAGCTGAAGGGGGTAGGAGAGTTTCAGTGGGGGGAAATAAATGGGATTAAATCTGGAGTATCTGAGAGAGTTAGAGCAAAGGAAGGGGTAGCAGTAATGTTAAATGATCAGTTATGGAAGGAGAAAAGAGAATATGAATGTGTAAATTCAAGAATTATGTGGATTAAAGTAAAGGTTGGATGCGAGAAGTGGGTCATAATAAGCGTGTATGCACCTGGAGAAGAGAGGAATGCAGAGGAGAGAGAGAGATTTTGGGAGATGTTAAGTGAATGTATAGGAGCCTTTGAACCAAGTGAGAGAGTAATTGTGGTAGGGGACTTGAATGCTAAAGTAGGAGAAACTTTTAGAGAGGGTGTGGTAGGTAAGTTTGGGGTGCCAGGTGTAAATGATAATGGGAGCCCTTTGATTGAACTTTGTATAGAAAGGGGTTTAGTTATAGGTAATACATATTTTAAGAAAAAGAGGATAAATAAGTATACACGATATGATGTAGGGCGAAATGACAGTAGTTTGTTGGATTATGTATTGGTAGATAAAAGACTGTTGAGTAGACTTCAGGATGTACATGTTTATAGAGGGGCCACAGATATATCAGATCACTTTCTAGTTGTAGCTACACTGAGAGTAAAAGGTAGATGGGATACAAGGAGAATAGAAGCATCAGGGAAGAGAGAGGTGAAGGTTTATAAACTAAAAGAGGAGGCAGTTAGGGTAAGATATAAACAGCTATTGGAGGATAGATGGGCTAATGAGAGCATAGGCAATGGGGTCGAAGAGGTATGGGGTAGGTTTAAAAATGTAGTGTTAGAGTGTTCAGCAGAAGTTTGTGGTTACAGGAAAGTGGGTGCAGGAGGGAAGAGGAGCGATTGGTGGAATGATGATGTAAAGAGAGTAGTAAGGGAGAAAAAGTTAGCATATGAGAAGTTTTTACAAAGTAGAAGTGATGCAAGGAGGGAAGAGTATATGGAGAAAAAGAGAGAAGTTAAGAGTGGTGAAGCAATGTAAAAAGAGAGCAAATGAGAGAGTGGGTGAGATGTTATCAACAAATTTTGTTGAAAATAAGAAAAAGTTTTGGAGTGAGATTAACAAGTTAAGAAAGCCTAGAGAACAAATGGATTTGTCAGTTAAAAATAGGAGAGGAGAGTTATTAAATGGAGAGTTAGAGGTATTGGGAAGATGGAAGGAATATTTTGAGGAATTGTTAAATGTTGATGAAGATAGGGAAGCTGTGATTTCGTGTATAGGGCAAGGAGGAATAACATCTTGTAGGAGTGAGGAAGAGCCAGTTGTGAGTGTGGGGGAAGTTCGTGAGGCAGTAGGTAAAATGAAAGGGGGTAAGGCAGCCGGGATTGATGGGATAAAGATAGAAATGTTAAAAGCAGGTGGGGATATAGTTTTGGAGTGGTTGGTGCAATTATTTAATAAATGTATGGAAGAGGGTAAGGTACCTAGGGATTGGCAGAGAGCATGCATAGTTCCTTTGTATAAAGGCAAAGGGGATAAAAGAGAGTGCAAAAATTATAGGGGGATAAGTCTGTTGAGTGTACCTGGTAAAGTGTATGGTAGAGTTATAATTGAAAGAATTAAGAGTAAGACGGAGAATAGGATAGCAGATGAACAAGGAGGCTTTAGGAAAGGTAGGGGGTGTGTGGACCAGGTGTTTACAGTGAAACATATAAGTGAACAGTATTTAGATAAGGCTAAAGAGGTCTTTGTGGCATTTATGGATTTGGAAAAGGCGTATGACAGGGTGGATAGGGGGGCAATGTGGCAGATGTTGCAAGTGTATGGTGTAGGAGGTAGGTTACTGAAAGCAGTGAAGAGTTTTTACGAGGATAGTGAGGCTCAAGTTAGAGTATGTAGGAAAGAGGGAAATTTTTTCCCAGTAAAAGTAGGCCTTAGACAAGGATGTGTGATGTCACCGTGGTTGTTTAATATATTTATAGATGGGGTTGTAAGAGAAGTAAATGCGAGGGTCTTGGCAAGAGGCGTGGAGTTAAAAGATAAAGAATCACACACAAAGTGGGAGTTGTCACAGCTGCTCTTTGCTGATGACACTGTGCTCTTGGGAGATTCTGAAGAGAAGTTGCAGAGATTGGTGGATGAATTTGGTAGGGTGTGCAAAAGAAGAAAATTAAAGGTGAATACAGGAAAGAGTAAGGTTATGAGGATAACAAAAAGATTAGGTGATGAAAGATTGAATATCAGATTGGAGGGAGAGAGTATGGAGGAGGTGAACGTATTCAGATATTTGGGAGTGGACGTGTCAGCAGATGGGTCTATGAAAGATGAGGTGAATCATAGAATTGATGAGGGAAAAAGAGTGAGTGGTGCACTTAGGAGTCTGTGGAGACAAAGAACTTTGTCCTTGGAGGCAAAGAGGGGAATGTATGAGAGTATAGTTTTACCAACGCTCTTATATGGGTGTGAAGCGTGGGTGATGAATGTTGCAGCGAGGAGAAGGCTGGAGGCAGTGGAGATGTCATGTCTGAGGGCAATGTGTGGTGTGAATATAATGCAGAGAATTCGTAGTTTGGAAGTTAGGAGGAGGTGCGGGATTACCAAAACTGTTGTCCAGAGGGCTGAGGAAGGGTTGTTGAGGTGGTTCGGACATGTAGAGAGAATGGAGCGAAACAGAATGACTTCAAGAGTGTATCAGTCTGTAGTGGAAGGAAGGCGGGGGTAGGGGTCGGCCTAGGAAGGGTTGGAGGGAGGGGGTAAAGGAGGTTTTGTGTGCGAGGGGCTTGGACTTCCAGCAGGCATGCGTGAGCGTGTTTGATAGGAGTGAATGGAGACAAATGGTTTTTAATACTTGACGTGCTGTTGGAGTGTGAGCAAAGTAACATTTATGAAGGGATTCAGGGAAACCGGCAGGCCGGACTTGAGTCCTGGAGATGGGAAGTACAGTGCCTGCACTCTGAAGGAGGGGTGTTAATGTTGCAGTTTAAAAACTGTAGTGTAAAGCACCCTTCTGGCAAGACAGTGATGGAGTGAATGATGGTGAAAGTTTTTCTTTTTCGGGCCACCCTGCCTTGGTGGGAATCGGCCGGTGTGATAATAATAATAATAATATTATTATTATTATTATTATTATTATTATTATTATTATTATTATTATTATAATAATAATAATAATAATAATAATAATAATTATTATTATTATTATTATTATTATTATTATTATTATTACTATTATTATTATTATTACTATTATTGCTGCTATTATTATTATTATTATTATTATTATTATTATTATTATTATTATTATGATTATTAGGGTTATCCATGTCAGTGATATCGTAGGTTGAATGTGAGGCACTGACCCTCCCTGCCTCCCTCCCTGTCTCCCTCCCTGTCTCCCTCCCTGCCTCCCTCCCTGCCTCCCTCCCTGCCTCCCTCCCTGCCTCCCTCACTGCCTGTCTCCCTCCCTGTCTCCCTCCCTGCCTCCCTCCCTGCCTCCCTCCCTGCCTCCCTCCCTGCCTCTCTCCCTTCCTGCCTCCCTGCCTCCCTCCCTGCCTCCCTCCCTGCCTCCCTCCCTGCCTCCCTCCCTGTCTCCCTCCCTGCCTCTCTCCCTGCCTCCCTCGCTGCTTCCCTCCCTGCATCCCTCCCTGTCTCCCTCCCTGCCTCCCTCCCTGCCTCCCTCCCTGCCTCCCTCCCTGCCTCGCTCCCCTGCCTCCCTCCCTGCCTCCCTCCCCTGCCTCCCTCCCTGCCTCCCTCCCTGTCTCCCTCCCTGCCTCCCTCCCTGCCTCCCTCCCTGCCTGTCTCCTCCTGTCTCCCTCTCTGCCTCCCTCCCTGCCTCCCTCTCCCCCTCTCCCTGCCTCTCTCCCTTCCTGCCTCCCTCTCTGCCTCCCTCCCTTCCTCCCTTCCTGCCTGCCTCCCTCCCTGCCTGCCTCCCTCCTTCCCCCCCTGCCTCCCTCCCTGTCTCCCTCCCTGCCTCCCTCCCTGTCTCTCTCTCTGCCTCCCTCCCTGCCTCCCTCCCTGCCTCCCTCCCTGCCTCTCTCCCTCCCTGCCTCCCTCCTTGTCTCCCTCCCTGCCTCCCTTCCTGCCTCTCTCCCTCTCTGCCTCCCTCCCTGCCTCCCTCCCTTCCTCCCTGCCTGCCTCCCTCCCTGTCTCCCTCCCTGCCTCCCTCCCTGTCTCCCTCACTGCCTCCCTCCCTGTCTCCCTCCCTACCTCCCTCCCTGCCTCCCTCCCTGCCTCCCTCCCTGCCTCTCTCCCTGTGTCTCCCCTCCCTGCCTCCCTCCCTGTCTCCCTCCCTGCCTCCCTCCCTGCCTCCCTCCCTGTCTCCCTCCCTGCCTCCGTCCCTGTCCCCTCCCTACCCCCTCCCTGCCTCCCTCCCTGCCTCTCTCCCTATGTCTCTCCCTCCCTGTCTCCCTCCCTGTCTCCTTCCCTGCCTCCCTCCCTGCCTCTCTCCCTTCCTGCCTCCCTCCCTCTTTGGCTCCCTCCCTCCCTGCCTCCCTCCCTGCATCCCTCCCTGTCTCCCTCCCTGCCTCCCTCCCAGCCCCCCTCCCTGCCTCCCTCCCTGTCTCCCTCCCTGCCTCCCTCCCTGCCTCCCTCCCTGCCTCCCTCCCTGCCTCCCTCCCTGTCTCCCCTCCCTGCCTCCCTCCCTGCCTCCCTCCCTGCCTGTCTCCCTCCCTGGCTCCCTCACTGCCTCCCTCCCTGCCTCCCTCTCTGCCCCTCTCCCTGCCTCTCTCGATTCCTGCCTCCCTCACTGCCTCCCTCCCTTCCTCCCTTCCTGCCTGCCTCCCTCCCTGCCTGCCTCCCTCCTTCCCCCCCTGCCTCCCTGCCTGTCTCCCTCCCTGCCTCCCTCCCTGCTCTCCTCTGCCTCCCTCCCTGCCTCCCTCCCTGCCTCCCTCCCTGCCTCTCTCCCTCCCTGCCTCCCTCCTTGTCTCCCTCCCTGCCTCCCTTCCTGCCTCTCTCCCTCTCTGCCTCCCTCCCTTCCTCCCTCCCACCATTCCTGCCTGCCCCCCTCTTTCCCTCCCTGTCTCCCTCCCTGCCTCCCTCCCTGTCTCCCTCACCCTCCCTCCCTGTCTCCCTCCCTACCCCCTCCCTGCCTCCCTCCCTGCCTCTCTCCCTGTGTCTCTCCCTCCCTGCCTCCCTCCCTGTCTCCCTCCCTGCCTCCCTCCCTGCCTCCCTCCCTGTCTCCCTCCCTGCCTCCCTCCCTGTCTCCCTCCCTACCTCCCTCCCTGCCTCCCTCCCTGCCTCTCTCCCTATGTCTCTCCCTCCCTGTCTCCCTCCCTGTCTCCTTCCCTGCCTCCCTCCCTGCCTCTCTCCCTTCCTGCCTCCCTCCCTCTTTGGCTCCCTCCCTCCCTGCCTCCCTCCCTGTCTCTCTCCCTGCCTCCCTCCCTGCCTCTCTCCCTTCCTGCCTCCCTCCCTCTGTGGCTCCCTCCGTCCCTGCCTCCCTCCCTGCCTCCCTCCCTTCCTCTCTCCCTTCCTCCCTGCCTGCCTCCCTCCCTGCCTCCCTCCCTGCCTCCCTCCTTGCCTCCATCCCTTCCTCCCTCCCTTCCTCCCTCCCTTCCTCCCTCTTTGCCTCCCTCCCTGCCTCCCTCCCTGCCTGTCTCCCTTCCCCTCCCTCCCTCTGTGGCTCCCTTCCTCCCTGCCTCCCTCCCTGCCTCCCTCCCTGCCTCTCTTCCTCCCTGCCTCCCTCCTCCCCCCTACCCTACCCCCCCTACCTCCTCACTCTCCCCAACCCATTTTTTCTTTTTTTTTTTACACTTTTTTTTTTTTTAAATATGTAAATGTATTAAAATATGTTGAGTGTCGACTTGGCTACCGGATATGAGGGAGGGTGGGGAGGAGGAGGGGGAGGGGGAGGGGGTAAGAAAATGAAAAGAGGCAGAAAGGCAGCATTCGCTTATGAGATTGTTACCAGCTCTCTCTCTCTCTCTCTCTCTCTCTCTCTCTCTCTCTCTCTCTCTCTCTCTCTGTCTCTCTCTCTCTCTCTCTCGTGTTTCTTTACACAGGGTTTAACAAGGTTAGGTTAAGGATTCCTAACTTTATTGACAAGCTAAGAACTGATATAGCTCTCAGCTGGTGATTGATGTAGCTTAGAGCAGCTGGCATTTCTTCTCTTGCATAAGTGAATGTCAGTGTACAGTCGTCTGCATATGCATGTGATTCTGGGATGAGATGAAGAAGGTCGTTGAAGTAGACATTCCATAACAATGGTCCCAGCACGCTTCCTTGTGGAACACTTGCCCCAATAGGATGTCTTGCTGATTCTGTTCCATTGAGAACTACACTTAGAGATCTACCATGAAGGTAATCACTGAGGAGACATAGCGTAGAGCCTGCAATTCCCAGTGCTTGAAGTTTTGCTAAGAGGCCCTGGTGCCACACCCGGTCGAAAGCGCCAGCAATGTCCAGTGCTACCACACAGCTGACTTTGGATTCATCCAGTGACTGGTGCCACTTAGTGGAGAGGTTTAACAACAGATCAGCAGCAGAGTAACCTTTCCCGAAGCCATATTGACGATCACAAAGTAGTGAGTGGTAGTCAAGAAACTCTGTCATTTGTCTTAAGATTATTGTCTCAAGGATCTTACCAGTGATTGACAGGAGTGACACTGGTCTGTAGTTGCTGATTTCTGCTCTGCTCTTCTTTTTGTGAACAGGGACTACATTTGCCTCTTTCCATAGAGAGGGCCATTTACACTGTACTAGGCAGTGCTGAAAGATGCGAGTTAGAGGTGCTGCTAGCTGGTCTGCACATCTTCTCAACAATCTTGGGCTCAACTTGTCTGGGCCCACAGCCTTTTCTTGGTCAAGCGATTTAAGAAGGAAATGCACCTCCTCCTGCCTTATTGTCACCACTGACAGTTTTGACACAGTTCTTGCAGCTAGCCAAGGAGGGTCCCTTGCTGGATCAGGAACTTGCATTTTGGTAGCAAAGTGTTCAGCAAAGAGGTCCACCTTCTCTTGACTACTAGTAGAGGTGGTCCCATCCTGTCGATTTAGAGGTGGAATAAGTTCATCAGGCAGATAACCTTGTCTGTCCTTGACCAGGGACCACCAGGTTTTGGAGCCTACCCTACCTGATGCTAGCTTTCTTTTAGTGTCCACCTCCCATTTAGCAATGGCCCACTTTTGAACGTCACCCATATGCCTACAGGCTTGCCTGTGCAAGTTCCTGTTATATGTGGTAGGATGTCTCTTATACCTTCGCCATGCTTTGTACTTAGCAGTAGCAGCCTCTCTACAACAAAAGCCAAACCAAGGCTGATCTGTAGGCTTCGTCACATATTGCCGGTGAGGAATGTGTTCTTGTTGTAGATTAAGGATGTGTCCAGTGAAGGCTTTCACTTGGTTGTCAACATCCTCTTGGAGAAGAGCATTCCAGTCGGTGGTGGCGAGCTCAGAGCAAAGGGCTGGCCAATTACCTCTTTCCCATAACCAGGTTGTGCGTGTGGACTCCTCACCTCGTTCTGTTGGAATCTTAAGTGTCGTAAAAACAGTCTTGTGGTCAGACGATCCAACGTAGCCGAGGGGTTGACAAGTGACTATGCCTTCGGCCAGATCACTCACTACTGGGTCAAGGGAGGAGCCAGAGATATGAGTAGGGAAATCAACAAAGTTTCTCTCTCTCTCTCTCTCTCTCTCTCTCTCTCTCTCTCTCTCTCTCTCTCTCTCTCTCTCTCTCTCTCTCTCTCTCTCTCTCTTTCTATCTTCTAACAGCAAGACAGGTTATCTAGCCAGCACTATCCCTCCTCCCTTCTAACTCTCGCCCAAACTAGAAAACCCCAGAACCAACACAGCTTCTAGAGACCACCACCAGCCCAACACTGTTTCCGAAACCGTACGTACGGAACACTTCGAAATCACTCCTCAAGTTGTCAGAAACCGATCCACGAGACAGAATCTAGAAACCCCCAAAGCATGTAGAAACCCACATAAACCTTCTAGAAACCAGAGAGAACACTCATAGCAAGAATCTAGAAACCCGCAATGCGTCTAGAAACCCACATCAACCTTTTAGAGACCAAGAGTTTCGGAAGTCGCTCCAGCGCCTTGAACCTAGAGCCCACTGAACCCTCAAGAGAGACGTGGAGATACTCTAAGATTTCTAGAAATGAGTTAGTGGTGTCTTGTGTCTAACTTTGTGTTGCTTTATTTAAACTATTTTATAAACATTATTATTATTATTATTATTATTATTATTATTATTATTATTATTATTATTATTATTATTATTATTATTATTATTATTATTAATTACCCGGAGCGCTCCAGGTGTCAGACTGATCCTCAGACTGGTTGGCTCCAGGTGTCAGACTGATCCTCAGACTGGTTGGCTCCAGGTGTCAGACTGATCCTCAGACTGGTTGGCTCCAGGTGTCAGACTGATCCTCAGACTGGTTGGCTCCAGGTGTCAGTCTGATCCTCAGACTGGTTGGCTCCAGGTGTCAGAGTGCTCCTCAGACTGGCTCATCCAGGTGTCAGACAGATCCTCAGACTGGTTGGCTCCAGGTGTCAGACTGATCCTCAGACTGGTTGGCTCCAGGTGTCAGACTGATCCTCAGACTGGTTGGCTCCAGGTGTCAGACTGATCCTCAGACTGGTTGGCTCCAGGTGTCAGACTGATCCTCAGACTGGTTGGCTCCAGGTGTCAGACTGATCCTCAGACTGGTTGGCTCCAGGTGTCAGACTGATCCTCAGACTGGTTGGTTTCCAGGTGTCAGTCTGATCCTCAGACTGGTTGGCTCCAGGTGTCAGACTGATCCTCAGACTGGTTGGCTCCAGGTGTCAGACTGATCCTCAGACTGGTTGGCTCCAGGTGTCAGACTGAACCTCAGACTGGTTGGCTCCAGGTGTCAGACTGATCCTCAGACTGGTTGGCTCCAGGTGTCAGACTGATCCTCAGACTGGTTGGCTCCAGGTGCCAGACTGATCCTCAGACTGGTTGGCTCCAGGTGTCAGACTGATCCTCGAACTGGTTGGCTCCAGGTGTCAGACTGATCCTCAGACTGGTTGGCTCCAGGTGTCAGACTGATCCTCAGACTGGTTGGCTCCAGGTGCCAGACTGATCCTCAGACTGGCTTGGCTCCAGGTGTCAGGAGTGATCCTCAGACTGGTTGGCTCCAGGTGTCAGACTGATCCTCAGACTGGTTGGCTCCAGGTGTCAGACTGATCCTCAGACTGGTTGGCTCCAGGTGTCAGACTGATCCTCAGACTGGCTGGCTCAGGTGTCAGGCTGATCCTCAGACTGGTTGGCTCCAGGTGTCAGAGTGATCCTCAGACTGGTTGGCTCCAGGTGTCAGACTGATCCTCAGACTGGTTGGCTCCAGGTGTCAGACTGATCCTCAGACTGGTTGGCTCCCAGGGTGTCAGACTGATCCTCCAGACTGGTTGGCTCCAGGTGTCAGACTGATCCTCAGACTGGTTGGCTCCAGGTGTCAGACTGATCCTCAGACTGGTTGGCTCCAGGTGTCAGGCTGATCCTCAGACTGGTTGGCTCCAGGTGTCAGAGTGATCCTCAGACTGGTTGGCTCCAGGTGTCAGACTGATCCTCAGACTGGTTGGCTCCAGGTGTCAGGGACTGATCCTCAGACTGGTTGGCTCCAGGTGTCAGACTGATCCTCAGACTGGTTGGCTCCAGGTGTCAGACTGATCCTCAGACTGGTTGGCTCCTGGTGTCAGACTGATCCTCCAGACTGGTTGGCTCAGGTGTCAGTCTGATCCTCAGACTGGTTGGCTCCAGGTGTCAGACTGATCCTCAGACTGGTTGGCTCCAGGTGTCAGACTGATCTCAGACTGGTTAGGCTCCAGGTGTCAGACTGATCCTCAGACTGGTTGGCTCCAGGTGTCAGACTGATCCTCAGACTGGTTGGCTCCAGGTGTCAGACTGATCCTCAGACTGGTTGGCTCCAGGTGTCAGACTGATCCTCAGACTGGTTGGCTCCAGGTGTCAGACTGATCCTCAGACTGGTTGGCTCCAGGTGCCAGACTGATCCTCAGACTGGTTGGCTCCAGGTGTCAGAGTGATCCTCAGACTGGTTGGCTCCAGGTGTCAGACTGATCCTCAGACTGGTTGGCTCCAGGTGTCAGACTGATCCTCAGACTGGTTGGCTCCAGGTGCCAGACTGATCCTCAGACTGGTTGGCTCCAGGTGTCAGAGTGATCCTCAGACTGGTTGGCTCCAGGTGTCAGACTGATCCTCAGACTGGTTGGCTCCAGGTGTCAGACTGATCCTCAGACTGGTTGGCTCCAGGTGTCAGACTGATCCTCAGACTGGTTGGCTCCAGGTGTCAGGGACTGATCCTCAGACTGGTTGGCTCCAGGTGTCAGACTGATCCTCAGACTGGTTGGCTCCAGGTGTCAGACTGATCCTCAGACTGGTTGGCTCCAGGTGTCAGACTGATCCTCAGACTGGTTGGCTCCAGGTGTCAGACTGATCCTCAGACTGGTGGCTCCAGGTGTCAGACTGATCCTCAGACTGGTTGGCTCCAGGTGTCAGT
>NC_091296.1:7611660-7626660 GCF_038502225.1 Cherax quadricarinatus | reverse complement strand
TTGTATCATTGATGACACACTGGTGTCATTGATGACACACTCACCCTGGTATCATTGACGACACACTCACCTTGGTATCATCGATGACACACTCACCCTGGTATCATTGATGACACACCCTGGTACCATTGATGACACACTAAACCCTGGTATCATTGATGACACTCACCCTAGTATCATTGATGACTCACCCTGGTATCATCGATGACACACTCATCCTGATATCATTGATGACATTCAACCTGGTATCATTGATGACACACGGGTATCATTGATGACACACGGGTGTCATTGATGACACACTGGTCTCATTGATGACACACTGGTATCACTGATAACACACTGGTATCATAGATGACACACTCACCCTGGTATCATTGACTTCACTCACCCCTGTATCATTGATGACTCACTCTGGTATCATTGATGACACACTCACCCTGGTATCATTGATGGCACATTCACTCTGGTATCATTGATGGCACTCGCCCTGGCATTATTGATAGCACACGGGTATCATTGATGACACGGGTATCATTGATGGCACACTCACCCTGGTATCATTGACGACGTTCACTCTGGTATCATTGATGACACACTCACCCTCGTATCACTGATGACACTCACCCTGGTATCATTGATGACACTCAGTCTGGTATCATTGATGACCCACTGGTATCATTGATGACACATGGGTAACATTGATGACACACTCACACTGGTATCATTGATAACACACTGGTATCATTGATGATACTCCCCCTGGTATCTCTGATGACACTAACCCTGGTATCACTGATGACACTTATCCTGGTATCATTGATACTACACTCACCCTGGTATCATTGATGACACTCACCCTGGTATCATTGATGACACACCCTGGTGTCATTGATGACACACTCACCCTGGTATCATTGATTACACTCGTTCTTTCATTACTGATGACACATGGGTATCATTGATGACACACTCACCCTGGTATCATTGATGACACATGGGTATCATTGATGACACACTCACCCTGGTATCATTGATTACACTCGTTCTTTCATTACTGATGACACATGGGTATCATTGATGACACACTCACCCTGGTATCATTGATGACACATGGGTATCATTGATGACACACTCACCCTGGTATCATTGATGACACATGGGTATCATTGATGACACACTCACCCTGGTATCATTGATGACACATGGGTATCATTGATGACACACTCACCCTGGTATCATTGATGCCTGAGAAGTCATGGAACTCCTCCCTAGTAATCATGAAGGCCGCCAAGTTGGCTGTGTAGATGGCCAGGAACACGACGGCGAACATCGCCCACATGTTCGCCATGAACCTGTTGGCGAAGAAGGGAGATAAACACCGTTAGCTGAACCGTTAGTGCCCGTTAATCGCGATTTGGTGGCCGTTAGCGGCGGTTGGTGATCGTTAGTGGCGGTTGGTGACCGTTAGTGGCGGTTGGTGATCTTTAGTGGCGGTTGGTGATCGTTAGTGACGGTTGGTGACCGTTAGTGGCGGTTGGTGATCGTTAGTGGCGGATGGTGACCGTTAGTGGCGGTTGGTGATCGTTAGTGACGGTTGGTGACCGTTAGTGGCGGTTGGTGACCGTTAGTGGCGGTTGGTGATCGTTAGTGGCGGTTGGTGACCGTTAGTGACGGTTGGTGACCGTTAGTGACGGTTGGTGATCGTTAGTGGCGGTTGGTGACCGTTAGTGGCGGTTGGTGATCGTTAGTGGCGGTTTGTGACCGTTAGTGACGGTTGGTGACCGTTAGTGACGGTTGGTGACCGTTAGTGACGGTTGGTGACCGTTAGTGACGGTTTGTGACCGTTAGTGACGGTTGGTGACCGTTAGTGACGGTTGGTGACCGTTAGTGACGGTTGGTGACCGTTAGTGACGGTTTGTGACCGTTAGTGACGGTTGGCGACCGTTAGTGACGGTTGGTGACCGTTAGTGACGGTTGGTGACCGTTAGTGACGGTTGGTGACCGTTAGTGACGGTTGGTGACCGTTAGTGACGGTTGGTGACCGTTAATGACGGTTGGTGACCGTTAATGACGGACGGGGGTTGGAAACTGGATAATGGCCGCCGGAAAATCACTTACGACAACTGAGGCTCGTCAGAAACCCGTTAATTTTAGAACCGTTGCCAAAAAAAGATATTTTATCTATTTTTATCTATTTTTTATCTGCTTTTATCTATTTTTAATTATTTTTATAAATTTTTACTTATTTTTTTATCTATTTTTTATTATTTTTATAAATTTTTACTTATTTTTTTATCTATTTTTAATTATTTTTATAAATTTTTACTTATTTTTTTATCTATTTTTTATTATTTTTATAAATTTTTACTTATTTTTTTATCTATTTTTTATTATTTTTATAAATTTTTACTTATTTTTTTATCTATTTTTAATTATTTTTTGTATTTTTACTTATTTTTATCTATTTTTAATTATTTCAATTATTTTTTTTCATATATCTTTTTATCTATCTTTATCTATTTTGACATAATTTACCGACCTTTTCGTATGTTCCGTTAGTTACCGTTAAAGACCGTTAGTTACCTTTAATTACCGTTAAAGGCCGTAGGTTACCGTCAGTTACCGATAGAACCCGTTAGATACCGTTAATTGCCGTTAAAGGCCATAGGTTACCGTTAGCTACCGATAAAAGAAGTTAGATTCCGTTAGTTACCGTTAAAGGCCATTAGTTACCGTTACAGGCCGTTAGTTACCGTTACAGGCCGTTAGTTACCGTTAAAGGCCATTAGTTATCATTACAGGCCGTTAGTTACCGTTAAAGGCCATTAGTTATCATTACAGGCCATTAGTTACCGTTACAGGCCATTAGTTACCGTTACAGGCCGTTAGTTACCGTTAAAGGCCGTTGGTTATCGTTAAAGGCCGTTAGCTACCGTTAAAGGCCGTTAGTTGATGCTGGGACTGCTATTGAACGTTAGAGGCCGTTGCTAAGATACCTGGGAGGGGGGAGGGAGAGAGAGAGAGAGAGAGAGAGAGAGAGAGAGAGAGAGAGAGAGAGAGAGAGAGAGAGAGAGAGAGATGGGTAAATGTGACGAGAACTAAGAAAGAGAAGGAAGAGGAGAATAAGAGGAACGAGAGGCAGAATAAGAGGGAAGAAAGGTTGAATAAGTGTAAAGAAAGGGAGAATAAGGGGAAAGAAAAATAGAATAAGGGTGAAGAAAGGGAGAATAAGATAAAAAATGGAGAATAAGAGGAAGAAGAAACTGAATAATGACATAACAGACTGTGTGATGAAAGAGTAACAAGAGATGGTGAAGAACGTTCACTTCTAGGCAATGAACGTTCATGTCTAGGTAAGAACGTTCACGTCCAGGCAATGAACGTTCATGTCTAGGTAAGAACGTTCACGTCCAGGCAATGAACGTTCACGTCCAGGCAATGAACGTTCACGACCAGGCAATGAACGTTCACGTCCAGGCAATGAACGTTCACGTCCAGGCAATGAACGTTCACGTCCAGGCAATGAACGTTCACGTCCAGGCAATGAACGTTCACGACCAGGCAATGAACGTTCACGACCAGGCAAGAACGTTCACATCCAGGCAAGAACGTTCACGTCCAGGCAATGAACGTTCACGTCCAGGCAATGAACGTTCACGACCAGGCAAGAACGTTCACATCCAGGCAAGAACGTTCACGTCCAGGCAATGAACGTTCACGTCCAGGCAATGAACGTTCACGTCCAGGCTATGAACGTTCACGTTCAGGCAATGAACGTTCACGTCCAGGCAAGAATGTTCACGTCCAGGCAATGAACGTTCACGTCCAGGCAATGAACGTTCACGTCCAGGCTATGAACGTTCACGTTCAGGCAATGAACCTTCACGTCCAGGCAAGAACGTTCACGTCCAGGCAATGAACGTTTACGTCCAGGCAATGAACGTTTACGTCCAGGCAATGAACGTTTACGTCCAGGCAATGAACGTTTACGTCCAGGCAATGAACGTTTACGTCCAGGCAATGAACGTTTACGTCCAGGCAATGAACGTTCACGACCAGGCAAGAACGTTCACATCCAGGCAAGAACGTTCACGTCCAGGCAATGAACGTTCACGTCCAGGCAATGAACGTTCACGTCCAGGCTATGAACGTTCACGTTCAGGCAATGAACGTTCACGTCCAGGCAAGAACGTTCACGTCCAGGCAATGAACGTTCACGTCCAGGCAATGAACGTTCACGTCCAGGCTATGAACGTTCACGTTCAGGCAATGAACCTTCACGTCCAAGCAAGAACGTTCACGTCCAGGCAATGAACGTTCACGTCCAGGCAATGAACGTTCACGTCCAGGCAAGAACGTTCACGTCCAGGCAATGAACGTTCACATCCAGGCAATGAACGTTCACGTCCAGGCAATGAACGTTCACGTCCAGACAAGAACGTTCACGTCCAGGCAAAAATGTTCACGTCCAGGCTATGAACGTTCACATCCAGGCAATGAACGTTCACGTCCAGTCAATAACGTTCACGTCCAGGCTATGAACGTTCACGTCCAGGCAAGAACGTTCACGTCCAGTCAAGACAGCTCACGTCCAGGCAAGAACGCTCACGTCCAGGCTATGAACGTTCACGTCCAGGCAATGAACGGTCACGTCCAGGCAAGAACGTTCACGTCCAGGCTATGAACGTTCACGTCCAGGCAATGAACGATCATGTCCAGGCAAGAACGTTCACGTCCAGGCCAGAACGTTCACGTCCAGGCTATGAACGTTCACGTCCAGGCAATGAACGTTCATGTCCAGACAATGAACGTTCACGTCCAGGCAAGAAAGTTCACGTCCAGGCAAGAACGTTCACGTCCAGGCTATGAGCGTTCACGTCCAGGCAAGAACGTTCACGTCCAGGCAATGAACGCTCACGTCCAGACAAGAGCGTTCACGTCCAGGCAAGAACGTTCACCAACGTCACAGAGAACGCCAGAAAGAGCGGGGGAAAATGGGAAAAACGCGAGAGAACGCGAGAAAAAATGAGAAAAAGGCAAGAAACCGCGAGAAACCGCGAAAAGAGCCGAGAGAACGCGAGAAAGTGGAAAAACGCGAGAGAAAGAGAAAGAACGCAAGAAAACGTGTGATAACATGCTAAAGAGAACAAGATGAAAACGAGAACAGGAGAGAATAGACAGGCGGCAAAACGGGAACAACGGAGCAGTGGTAAACGGGAAAATCAGAGAGAAAAAACAGAGACCAAGCACGAAAGAAAGAAAAAACGTATGAAAAATAAAATAAGACAAAATGGAAAAAACGTGAGATAAAAAATATAAAATAAATCAGAAAGGAAAAGAAAGAAAATAGAGAGAGAGAGAGAGAGAGAGAGAGAGAGAGAGAGAGAGAGAGAGAGAGAGAGAGAGAGAGAGAGAGAGAGAGAGAGAGAGAGAGAGAGAGAGAGAGAGATGAAAAACACATTCCTCACCGGCAATATGTGACGAAGCCTACAGATCAGCCTTGGTTTGGCTTTTGTTGTAGAGAGGCTGCTACTGCTAAGTACAAAGCATGGCGAAGGTATAAGAGACATCCTACCACCTATAACAGGAACTTGCACAAGCAAGCCTATAGGCATATGGGTGACGTTCAAAAGTGGGCCATTGCTAAATGGGAGGTGGACACTAAAAGAAAGCTTGCATCAGGTAGGGTAGGCTCCAAAACCTGGTGGTCCCTGGTCAAGGACAGACAAGGTTATCTGCCTGATGAACTTATTCCACCTCTAAATCGACAGGATGGGACCACCTCTACTAGTAGTCAAGAGAAGGCGGACCTCTTTGCTGAACACTTTGCTACCAAAATGCAAGTTCCTGATCCAGCAAGGGACCCTCCTTGGCTAGCTGCAAGAACTGTGTCAAAACTGTCAGTGGTGACAATAAGGCAGGAGGAGGTGCATTTCCTACTTAAATCGCTTGACCAAGAAAAGGCTGTGGGCCCAAACAAGTTGAGGCCAAGATTGTTGAGAAGATGTGCAGACCAGCTAGCAGCACCTCTAACTCGCATCTTTCAGCACTGCCTAGTACAGTGTAAATGGCCCTCTCTATGGAAAGAGGCAAATGTAGTCCCTGTTCACAAAAAGAAGAGCAGAGCAGAAATCAGCAACTATAGACCAGTGTCACTCCTGTCAATCACTGGTAAGATCCTTGAGACAATAATCTCAAGACAAATGGCAGAGTTTTTTGACTACCACTCACTACTTTGTGATCGTCAATATGGCTTCAGGAAAGGTTACTCTGCTGCTGATCTGTTGTTAAACCTCTCCACTAAGTGGCACCAGTCACTGGATGAATCCAAAGTCAGCTGTGTGGTAGCACTGGACATTGCTGGCGCTCTCGACCGGGTGTGGCACCAGGGCCTCTTAGCAAAACTTCAAGCACTGGGAATTGCAGGCTCTACGCTATGTCTCCTCAGTGATTACCTTCATGGTAGATCTCTAAGGGTAGTTCTCCATGGAACGGAATCAGCAAGACATCCTATTGGGGCAAGTGTTCCACAAGGAAGCGTGCTGGGTCCATTGTTATGGAATGTCTACTTCAACAACCTTCTTCATCTCATCCCAGAATCACATGCATATGCAGACGACTGTACACTGACATTCACTTATGCAAGAGAAGAAATGCCAGCTGCTCTAAGCTACATCAATCACAAGCTGAGAGCTATATCAGCTTGGGGAAATAGATGGCAAGTAACACTTGCACCTGAGAAAACGCAAATGATGATCTGTCATTTCAGCAGAGCCTTCAACATAGGAGGGATGTGGGTGGCCTTACTGTTGTGTACAAGGCCAATATTGTCAAAATACCACACTTGGATGCACTTCGAGGACAGCGTGAAACAAGCTTTTATGCCACAAGACGGGCAGAAAGCAGCAACTTCACTCTGGCTGTACCCTTCTCCAGAACATCACTCCATCTGAGATCATACATACCCAGGATGACTCGAGTATGGAACACATTCGTACATCATAATGATGTCAACGAGATAAAGTCAGTTGATCAAATGAAAATGCTGGCCCACAGATGGCTCCAACTTCATCCTGTTCCCTACTTGTATGTCTCTTAACAATAAAAATGCTTTCAAATGAGCTGATGTAGGTAACAGCTCTTAGCCTGTCAATAAAGTTAGGAATCCTTAACCTGTAAATAGCTTGTCAATAAACCATACCCCCGGCCGGGATTGAACCCGCGGTCATAGAGTCTCAAAACTCCAGCCCGTCGCTGGAGTTTTGAGACTCTATGACCGCGGGTTCAATCCCGGCCGGGGGTATGGTTTATTTGCAATCGTGTCATTACGATTTCTTAAGTCTTGTCAATAAAGGTAGGGATCCTTAACCTTGTCAAACCCTGTATAAAAAAAAAAAAAAGAGAGAGAGAGAGAGATGGAGAGAGAGAGAGAGAGAGAGAGAGAGAGAGAGAGAGAGAGAGAGAGAGAGAGAGAGAGAGAGAGAGAGAGAGAGAGAGAGAGAGAGAGAGAGAAGATTAAGAACAACAAATGAAATATTTGTACTGAGCATAAATTACGTTCAAATCCAGCTTGCACTATCACCATCCTCCTTCCCTCCTTCCTTTCCTCCTTCCTTCCTTCCTTCCTTCCCTCCTTCCTTCCCCCCTTTCCCTCCCTCCCTTCCTCCCTCCAACATTCACTATCACCACCTACAAACCTTCGTAAACAGACAATTCCCTTGTAACCCAACACACATAAACCTCCGAATCTCGCCGACTGGACTCTCTCTTCCAGACACTCTCAACTCACTCTTTCTGGAAGACTGTTAGTGTCCTTCCAGCCAGTGTTCTTCCAGACGCTCCCATTCCACTATTCTTGGAACACTGGCGTGTTCTTCCAGCCCGTGTTCTTCCAGACACTCTCACTCCACTATTCTTGGAACACTGGATGTTCTCCCAGCCAGTGTTCTTCCAGACACTCAACTCACTCTTTCTGCACAACTGTTAGTGTCCTTCCAGCCAGTCTTCTTCCAGACACTCTCAACTCACTCCTACTGGAACACTGGATGTTCTTCCAGCCAGTGCTCTTCCTAACACTCTCAACTCACTCGTCCCGGAACACTGGTAGTATCCTTCCAGCCAGTGTTCTTCCAGACACTCTCACTCCACTATTCTTGGAACACTGGTAGTGTCCTTCCAGCCACTGTTCTTCCAGACATTCTCAACTCACTCTTCCTGTAACTCTGGCAGTGTCCTTCCAGCCAGTATTGTACCAGACACCTTCAGTTCACTATTCCTGGAACACTGGTAGTGTCCTTCCAGACATTCTCAACTCACATTCTCAACTCACTCTTCCTGGAACATTGGTAGGGTTCTTCCAGCCAGTATTCTACCAGACACCTCAACTCACTCTTCCTGGAACACTGGTAGTGTCCTTCCAGACATTCTCAACTCACTCTTCCTGGAACACTGGCAGTATCCTTCCAGACATTCTCAACTCACTCTTCCTGGAACACTGGTAGTATCCTTCCAGACATTCTCAACTCACTCTTCCTGGAACACTGGTAGTGTCCTTCCAGTCAGTGCTCTTCCAGGCACTCTCATCCTACTCTTGGAACATTGGTAGTGTCCTTCCAGGCACTCTCACACCACTCTTCCTAGAGCGCTGATGATACAAGATGGAGCACTTACCTGGCTGTGAATCCCCTGGGGCAGTCAACATGCACGGCGGCCTGGAAAAGCACAGCCCACACCAGCCAATACGTTCTGAAGAGAGAGAACTTGTGGTCCCTGGGAGGCGCCATCTGCACGAGTGAGAAGCAGAGAGGACAGTCAAGCCTCGCTAATGATTACATTATTAGGAGGTAGACTAAGGTAATTCCTGCGTCTACATTACACTCTTTTTCTCGTTGTTTAGATTTTAGACTTTGTTTACTGCAGAGTTACGATAACAACAACAACAACAACAACAACAACAACAATAATAATAATAATAATAATAATAATAATAATAATAATAATAATAATAATAATGATAATAATAATAATAATTGAAGCGTCGCTAAGGCAGTTGTAAATAAAAAGTCTTGATTTAATTAAAAAACGTATTAAAAAGCATAAAGAATATATATTAAAATTAAACTGATAAGCGATACAGTAATGACTACGTGTTCTCACTTATTTGTTGGCGGGGTTATAGCTCCTGGTGCCAACTATTACATGTTTGGCCTTCAGGCTCCGGCTCCGATCATACCTACCCTTGAAACTGTTTACGGGCCTTTCAACGTATTCTTTGGAACGTAGGCGAGAAAGATACATAATAATTACACCTTGTAAAATTCTGAAGGGACTGATTCCAAATCTGCGAGCTGGAATCATGAAAAGAAGAGGATCGGAAGACGGTGCAAAATAACCCAGTGAACAGGAGTACCATGAGTACACTGTGAGATAACACAATAAATGTAAAGGGTCCAAAACTCTTCAACAGCCTCCTCTCATACACAAGGAAAATTGTCAACATAGCCATGGCTGAAGATTGAGACACTTATGCAACATTTGGGAATCTTTATTAAGGACACGTTTCGCCACACAGTGACTTCATCAGTCCAATACAAAGCAGAAAAGGGGTAAGGAGAGGAGGAGGTTGAGACAATCAGTTTTTCAGCCTGGAATTGATGTGTTCAGTCCATCACTCTTGTAGAACACATCGATTCCAGGCTGAGGGACTGATTACCTCAAACCCCTCCTCTCCTTAAGCCCTTTTTGTTTTGTATCGGACTGATGAAGCCACTGTGTGGCTAAACGTTTCCTTAATAAAGATTCCCAAATGTTGCATAAGTATCTCAATCTTCAACTTGTCGGTATTCAAAACCATTTATCACATAGCCATGGCTGCCTTCGAAGGAGAACCTGAGAAGTTTCTGAAATCTTCCTGAACCTAACATAAGAAAGGGGTAACACTGCAGGAGGCCTACTGGCCCAAGAAATAAGCTTTGATGACTCTATTAAGACTCGTGTGCAAGTCCCACTTACAACCCCTCTCACTCATGTATTTATCTAAGCTATATCTGAAGCTACGCAAGGTTTTAGCTTCAATAACCCAACTAGGCAGCCTGTTCCACTCATCAACTACTCTATTTCCAAACCAATACTTTCCTATGTCCTTTCTAAATCTAAACTTATCTAATTTAAATCCATTACTGCGGGTTCTCTCTTGGAGAGATATCCTCAAGACCTTATTAATATCCCCTTTATTAATACCTATCTTCCACTTATACACTTCGATCAGGTCTCCCCTCATTCTTCGTCTAACAAGTGAATGTAACTTAAGAGTCTTCAATCTTTCTTCATAAGGAAGATTTCTAATGCTATGTATTAATTTAGTCATCCTACGCTGAATGTTTTCTAACGAATTTATGTCCATTCTGTAATATGGAGACCAGAATTGAACTGCATAATCTAGGTGAGGCCTTACTAATGATGTATAAAGCTGCAGTATGACCTCTGGACTTCTGTTGCTTACACTTCTTGATATAAATCCCAGTAATCCGTTTGACGTATTACGTACGCTTAGGCATTGCTGTCTTGGTTTAAGGTTGCTGCTTATCATAACCCTCAAGTTCTTTTCACATTCGGCATAGCAAAGTTCTACATTCTTTCATTTATCTGCACTGAAATGCATCTGCCACTTTCTGACCGCGACATGAGTTTGTCTAAATCCTACTGAAGTTCAGTGACATCTTCCTCTGAATCAATTATCCTTTCTATTTACGTGTCATCAGAGAATTTGCTCATATCACTGGTTATTCCCTCGTTAAGGTCATTAATGTATACTAAAAACAACAGTGGGCCTAAAACTGATCCCTTCGGAACGCCACTTGTTACAGATCCCCACTCAGATTTTACCCCATTTATGCAGACTCTGCTTCCTGTTGGTGAGCCACGACTCGATCCATGAGAGGATTTTTTTCTCCAATACATAAAAACGACTTGTCTCCTCCTTTAAAAATAGGAATTACATTAGCCATCTTCCACATATCAGACACTACACCTGCTTGAAGAGATATTTTAGAAACGTTAGTTAATGGTTCACAAAGTTCCATTTTCCACTCCTTAAGAACCCTTGAAAAAAATGTCCCTACGAGAGCAAAATACTAGGCAGGAGATGCAACATTTCCCCAATGAAAAGCAGAGGTGCCACGAGTACACTGAGAGACAACACAATAAGTGTCAGGGGCCCAAGATTGTTCACCTGCTTCCCAGCATACGTAAGGGAGATTACCAATAAGCCCCTGGCTGTCTTCAGAAAGGCACTGGACACGCACTTAAAGTCAGTACTTGACCAGCCGGGCTGTGGTTCATACGTCAGTTTGCGTGCGACCAGCAGTAACAGCCTGTTTGATCAGACCCTGATCCACCACGAGGCCTGGTCTCAGACCGGACCGAGGGGGGGTTGATCCCTGAAACCCTCTCCAGGTATACTCCAGGGGCTGGAGATTTATTTTGCTTCAATCTGTCTACCTGTTTGATAACCATATCCCTAGTGACTGTGATGTTACATAATTGATCTTCTCCAGGCCCACTATAAAATTTAATTATTGGGATGGTGTTAGTATCTTCCTGTGTGAAAACCGAGAGAAAATAAGTGTTAAAAATCGAGCACATTTCATCTCCTTGGCTGTAAGCTCTCCGGAGTTAGTTTTAAGAGGAGCTAACTCTTCTCTTACCTTTGTTCTAAACACCTGGAAAAGCCTTTTGGGTTAGTTTTAGATTCATTAAGGCAGTTTAATTGTATAGTCTCGTTTAGCTTTTCTTATCCCTCTTTTAACCTCCCTCTTAATGTGTGTATATTGATCCACGAGATGGCCCTCACCTCTGTTTGTATATGTTTTTAGAAATTCCTCTTCTCGCCTCCCTCCCTGTTCATTCTTTCCCCATTATCTCTGTTACTGTCCTTATCATTTAGTGCCACTGGATTTTCAATATTCACTAACTCTACCTCATTCTTACGTTTTGAGTTTTAATACAGCCTTGTGCTTTCTACTACATGTAATCCTTGAGATAAATCCAGGGATTTCAGGAGGACTACAAGATTTATTTCAGATTTGTGACTGTTTTCAGATTCTTGAAGACCAGGACTCCCAAGTCATTCTTAAATCTAGTTAAGTTCTACATCACTTAGTTCACAAGTGGACTGTATTCCCCTCCTCCCAGGTCTGAATGATGACATTCCAATTACCACTCATCCCTACGCAGCTCCATACAACCTTACACAGTTCCAGACAGCCTTTCACAGTTCCAGACAGCCCAATACATCCCTCTCACAGCCCTCCACAGTTCCAGACAGCCTCTCACAGCCCTACACAGTTCTAGACAACCTTTCACAGCTCTACACAGTTCCAGACAGACTCTCACAGCCCTACACAGTTCCAGACAGCCTCTCGCAGCCCTATACATCCCTCTCACAGCCTCTACACAGTTCCAGACAGCCTCTCACAGCCCTATACATCCCTCTCACAGCCTCTACACAGTTCGAGACAGCCCTGTACATCCCTTCCACAGCCCTACACAGTTCCAGACAGCCTCTCACAGTTCTAGAGAGCCTCTCACAATCCCACACAGTTCCAGATAGCCTCTCATAGTTCTAGACAGCCTCTCACAGCCCTACACAGTTCCAGACAGCCTCTCACAGTTCTAGACAGCCTCTACCAGTCCTACACAGTTCCAGATAGGCTCTCACAGCCCTACACAGTTCCAGACAGCCTCTCACAGTTCTAGACAGCCTCTACCAGTCCTACACAGTTCCAGACAACCTCTCACAGTTCTAGACAGCCTCTACCATTCCTACACAGTTCCAGACAGCCTCTAATAGTCTTACACAGTTTCAGACAGCCTCTCACAGTCCTACACAGTTCCAGACAGTCTCTCACAGTTCAATACAACCTCTCACAGCCCCTCACAGTTCCAGACAGTCTCTCACAGTTCTATACAGCCTTTCACAGTTCAGTTCTAGACAGCCTCTCACAGTCCTACACAGTTCCAGACAGCCTCTCACAGCCTTAAACAGTTCTAGACAGCCTCTCACAGTTCTAGACAGCCTCTCACAGTTCTAGACAGCCTCTCACAGTTCCAGACAGCCCTATACAACCCTCTCGCAGCCCTAAAGACCTCTCACACCCCTCATTACCGGACTACAACCACACTCTGCCCTCACCTGCCACGTGAATGCAGGTGAGCCAGCAATTAAAAGACTGACTGACTGTTTGTCCCTCCTCCTCCAGCGTCCACCAAGACAAGACAACCTTTTTATCAGTCTCCCCTTGTATGGGTTTTTTCAAGTTTCCCCTTGCATCTGGCTGTTTTTTTTTTAAAGTCTCAGTGCATCTGGCTGTTTTTTTTTTAGTTCCCCATTGCATCTGGCTACTTTTTTTAAAGTTTCTCCCTTGCATCCGGCTCTTTTTCTATTTTTTTCTTCATATCCGGCTCTTTTCTCATTATTTCTTTACATCTGGCTTTTTTTTTTAATATATACGTATATTTTTTTGCATCCCACTTTTTTTTTTTCTTCCCATCCGGCTGTCTGCAGGACAGGCAAAAAATTTCCCTCATTTTATCCTCCCTTTGCTTCTTCCTCTTTCTCCTCCTTCTGGCATTTATCTCCCTCCCTTGGTTTCTTCCTCTTAGCCTCCCTCTTCCTTCTGCCAGTTATCTCCCTCCCTCCTTCCCTTCCTTCCTCCCTTCCTCTTAACCTCCCTCCTTCCCTTCCTTCCTTCCTCCCTTCCTCTTAACCTCCCTTCTTCCCTTCCTTCCTTCCTCCCTTCCTCTTAACCTGCCTCCTTCTCTTCCTTCCTCCCTTCCTCTTAACCTCCCTCCTTCCCTTCCTTCCTTCTTCCCTTCCTCTTAACCTCCCTCCTTCCCTTCCTTCCTTCCTCCCTTCCTCTTAACCTCCCTCCTTCCCTTCCTTCCTTCCTCCCTTCCTCTTAACCTCCCTCCTTCCCTTCCTCCCTTCCTCTTAACCTCCCTCCTTCCCTTCCTCCGTTCCTCTTAACCTCCCTCCTTCCCTTTCTTCCTTCCTTCCTACCTTCCTCTTAACCTCCCTCCTTCCCTTCCTTCCTTCCTCCTTTCCTCTTAACCTCCCTCCTTCCCTTCCTTCCTTCCTCCCTTCCTCTTAACCTCCCTCCTTCCCTTCCTTCCTTCCTCCCTTCCTCTTAACCTCCCTCCTTCCCTTCCTTCCTTCCTCCCTTCCTCTTAACCTCCCTCCTTCCCTTCCTTCCTTCCTCCCTTCCTCTTAACCTCCCTCCTTCCCTTCCTTCCTTCCTCCCTTCCTCTTAACCTCCCTCCTTCCCTTCCTTCCTTCCTCCCTTCCTCTTAACCTCCCTCCTTCCCTTCCTTCCTTCCTTCATCCCTTCCTCTTAACCTCCCTCCTTCCCTTCCTTCCTTCCTCCCTTCCTCTTAACCTCCCTCCATCAAGGAACGCTGGAGACTTAACAGGTAGCTGTAAAATCCTAATGTGCTGAGAGGACACTAATCCGTGGAGATAGCGATAATACACGGAAATAGCGCGTTCTGAAGACGATTCGCGAATCTGTCAAGACTAGTCAATCTGGAGAGATAACTGGCTAATCCGTGAAGACGAATCGCGAATCCAGAGAAAAGAATCAGAATCTGTGGAGAGTCGGAACGAGGGCTTGGATTTCCCTAGAAAATCTGGTGGATTTAAAGGAGGCGAGACCCGGATTTATAGCTGAATCACTGAAGAAATCTCTCAAGGATTTATTAAATCAAGTAAAAAATAATCTGCATTGTGTTGAATTGTGGAATGTGGCAGCTCTTTTAACATGTTAACTAGACAAGTTACCATCCTCTAACATGTAAACTAGGGAAGTTACCATCCTCTAACATGTAAACTAGACAAGTTACCATCCTCTAACATGTAAACTAGACAAGTTACCATCCTCTAACATGTTAACTAGACAAGTTACCATCCTCTAACATGTTAACTAGACAAGTTACCATCCT
>NC_091296.1:7576660-7606660 GCF_038502225.1 Cherax quadricarinatus | reverse complement strand
GTGCAAGAAACCAGGTCCTTCCATCATCAAGCAGTGCAAGAAACCAGGTCCTTCCATCATCAAGCAGTGCAAGAAACCAGGCCCTTCCATCATCAAGCAGTGCAAGAAACCAGGTCCTTCCATCATCAAGCAGTGCAAGAAACCAGGTCCCTTCCATCATCAAGCAGTGCAAGAAACCAGGTCCTTCCATCATCAAGCAGTGCAAGAAACCAGGTCCTTCCATCATCAAGCAGTGCAAGAAACCAGGCCCTTCCATCATCAAGCAGTGCAAGAAACCAGGCCCTTCCATCATCAAGCAGTGCAAGAAACCAGTCCCTTCCATCATCAAGCAGTGCAAGAAACCAGGCCCTTCCATCATCAAGCAGTGCAAGAAACCAGGCCCTTCCATCATCAAGCAGTGCAAGAAACCAGTCCCTTCCATCATCAAGCAGTGCAAGAAACCAGGCCCTTCCATCATCAAGCAGTGCAAGAAACCAGGCCCTTCCATCATCAAGCAGTGCAAGAAACCAGGCCCTTCCATCATCAAGCAGTGCAAGAAACCAGGCCCTTCCATCATCAAGCAGTGCAAGAAACCAGGCCCTTCCATCATCAAGCAGTGCAAGAAACCAGGCCCTTCCATCATCAAGCAGTGCAAGAAACCAGCCCCTTCCATCATCAAGCAGTGCCCAGCCCCTTCCATCATCAAGCAGTGCAAGAAACCAGGCCCTTCCATCATCAAGCAGTGCAAGAAACCAGGCCCTTCCATCATCAAGCAGTGCAAGAAACCAGGCCCTTCCATCATCAAGCAGTGCAAGAAACCAGGCCCTTCCATCATCAAGCAGTGCAAGAAACCAGGCCCTTCCATCATCAAGCAGTGCAAGAAACCAGGCCCTTCCATCATCAAGCAGTGCAAGAAACCAGGCCCTTCCATCATCAAGCAGTGCAAGAAACCAGGCCCTTCCATCATCAAGCAGTGCAAGAAACCAGGCCCTTCCATCATCAAGCAGTGCAAGAAACCAGGTCCCTTCCATCATCAAGCAGTGCAAGAAACCAGGCCCTTCCATCATCAAGCAGTGCAAGAAACCAGGCCCTTCCATCATCAAGCAGTGCAAGAAACCAGGCCCTTCCATCATCAAGCAGTGCAAGAAACCAGGTCCTTCCATCATCAAGCAGTGCAAGAAACCAGGCCCTTCCATCATCAAGCAGTGCAAGAAACCAGCCCCTTCCATCATCAAGCAGTGCAAGAAACCAGCCCCTTCCATCATCAAGCAGTGCAAGAAACCAGCCCCTTCCATCATCAAGCAGTGCAAGAAACCAGTCCCTTCCATCATCAAGCAGTGCAAGAAACCAGGCCCTTCCATCATCAAGCAGTGCAAGAAACCAGGCCCTTCCATCATCAAGCAGTGCAAGAAACCAGGTCCTTCCATCATCAAGCAGTGCAAGAAACCAGGTCCTTCCATCATCAAGCAGTGCAAGAAACCAGGCCCTTCCATCATCAAGCAGTGCAAGAAACCAGGCCCTTCCATCATCAAGCAGTGCAAGAAACCAGGTCCTTCCATCATCAAGCAGTGCAAGAAACCAGGTCCTTCCATCATCAAGCAGTGCAAGAAACCAGGCCCTTCCATCATCAAGCAGTGCAAGAAACCAGGCCCTTCCATCATCAAGCAGTGCAAGAAACCAGGTCCTTCCATCATCAAGCAGTGCAAGAAACCAGGTCCTTCCATCATCAAGCAGTGCGAGAAACCAGCCCCTTCCATCATCAAGCAGTGCAAGAAACCAGGCCCTTCCATCATCAAGCAGTGCAAGAAACCAGGCCCTTCCATCATCAAGCAGTGCAAGAAACCAGGCCCTTCCCTTCCATCATCAAGCAGTGCAAGAAACCAGGCCCTTCCATCATCAAGCAGTGCAAGAAACCAGGCCCTTCCATCATCAAGCAGTGCAAGAAACCAGGTCCCCATCATCAAGCAGTGCAAGAAACCAGGCCCTTCCATCATCAAGCAGTGCAAGAAACCAGGCAGTGCCTTCCATCATCAAGCAGTGCAAGAAACCAGGCAGTGCCCTTCCATCATCAAGCAGTGCAAGAAACCAGGCCCTTCCATCATCAAGCAGTGCAAGAAACCAGGCCCTTCCATCATCAAGCAGTGCAAGAAACCAGGTCCTTCCATCATCAAGCAGTGCAAGAAACCAGGTCCTTCCATCATCAAGCAGTGCAAGAAACCAGGTCCTTCCATCATCAAGCAGTGCAAGAAACCAGGCCCTTCCATCATCAAGCAGTGCAAGAAACCAGGCCCTTCCATCATCAAGCAGTGCAAGAAACCAGGTCCTTCCATCATCAAGCAGTGCAAGAAACCAGGTCCTTCCATCATCAAGCAGTGCAAGAAACCAGGCCCTTCCATCATCAAGCAGTGCAAGAAACCAGGTCCCTTCCATCATCAAGCAGTGCAAGAAACCAGGTCCTTCCATCATCAAGCAGTGCAAGAAACCAGGCCCTTCCATCATCAAGCAGTGCAAGAAACCAGGCCCTTCCATCATCAAGCAGTGCAAGAAACCAGGCCCTTCCATCATCAAGCAGTGCAAGAAACCAGGCCCTTCCATCATCAAGCAGTGCAAGAAACCAGCCCCTTCCATCATCAAGCAGTGCCTTCCATCATCAAGCAGTGCAAGAAACCAGGCCCTTCCATCATCAAGCAGTGCAAGAAACCAGGCCCTTCCATCATCAAGCAGTGCAAGAAACCAGGCCCTTCCATCATCAAGCAGTGCAAGAAACCAGGCCCTTCCATCATCAAGCAGTGCAAGAAACCAGGCCCTTCCATCATCAAGCAGTGCAAGAAACCAGGCCCTTCCATCATCAAGCAGTGCAAGAAACCAGGCCCTTCCATCATCAAGCAGTGCAAGAAACCAGGTCCTTCCATCATCAAGCAGTGCAAGAAACCAGTCCCTTCCATCATCAAGCAGTGCAAGAAACCAGCCCCTTCCATCATCAAGCAGTGCAAGAAACCAGGCCCTTCCATCATCAAGCAGTGCAAGAAACCAGGCCCTTCCATCATCAAGCAGTGCAAGAAACCAGGTCCTTCCATCATCAAGCAGTGCAAGAAACCAGGCCCTTCCATCATCAAGCAGTGCAAGAAACCAGCCCCTTCCATCATCAAGCAGTGCAAGAAACCAGCCCCTTCCATCATCAAGCAGTGCAAGAAACCAGCCCCTTCCATCATCAAGCAGTGCAAGAAACCAGTCCCTTCCATCATCAAGCAGTGCAAGAAACCAGGCCCTTCCATCATCAAGCAGTGCAAGAAACCAGTCCCTTCCATCATCAAGCAGTGCAAGAAACCAGGCCCTTCCATCATCAAGCAGTGCAAGAAACCAGGTCCTTCCATCATCAAGCAGTGCAAGAAACCAGGCCCTTCCATCATCAAGCAGTGCAAGAAACCAGCCCCTTCCATCATCAAGCAGTGCAAGAAACCAGCCCCTTCCATCATCAAGCAGTGCAAGAAACCAGCCCCTTCCATCATCAAGCAGTGCAAGAAACCAGTCCCTTCCATCATCAAGCAGTGCAAGAAACCAGTCCCTCCCATCATCAAGCAGTGCAAGAAACCAGCCCCTCCCATCATCAAGCAGTGCAAGAAACCAGTCCCATCCATCATCAAGCAGTGCAAGAAACCAGGCCGTTCCATCATCAAGCAGTGCAAGAAACCAGCCCCTTCCATCATCAAGCAGTGCAAGAAACCAGTCCCTTCCATCATCAAGCAGTGCAAGAAACCAGTCCCTCCCATCATCAAGCAGTGCAAGAAACCAGCCCCTCCCATCATCAAGCAGTGCAAGAAACCAGTCCCTTCCATCATCAAGCAGTGCAAGAAACCAGGCCCTTCCATCATCAAGCAGTGCAAGAAACCAGTCCCTCCCATCATCAAGCAGTGCAAGAAACCAGCCCCTTCCATCATCAAGCAGTGCAAGAAACCAGTCCCTTCCATCATCAAGCAGTGCAAGAAACCAGTCCCTCCCATCATCAAGCAGTGCAAGAAACCAGCCCCTCCCATCATCAAGCAGTGCAAGAAACCAGTCCCTTCCATCATCAAGCAGTGCAAGAAACCAGGCCCTTCCATCATCAAGCAGTGCAAGAAACCAGTCCCTTCCATCATCAAGCAGTGCAAGAAACCAGGCCCTTCCATCATCAAGCAGTGCAAGAAACCAGGCCCTTCCATCATCAAGCAGTGCAAGAAACCATCCCCTCCCATCATCAAGCAGTGCAAGAAACCAGCCCCTTCCATCATCAAGCAGTGCAAGAAACCAGGCCCTTCCATCATCAAGCAGTGCAAGAAACCAGGCCCTTCCATCATCAAGCAGTGCAAGAAACCAGCCCCTCCCATCATCAAGCAGTGCAAGAAACCAGCCCCTTCCATCATCAAGCAGTGCAAGAAACCAGGCCCTTCCATCATCAAACAGTGCAAGAAACCAGGCCCTTCCATCATCAAGCAGTGCAAGAAACCAGCCCCTCCCATCATCAAGCAGTGCAAGAAACCAGCCCCTTCCATCATCAAGCAGTGCAAGAAACCAGGCCCTTCCATCATCAAACAGTGCAAGAAACCAGGCCCTTCCATCATCAAGCAGTGCAAGAAACCAGCCCCTCCCATCATCAAGCAGTGCAAGAAACCAGCCCCTTCCATCATCAAGCAGTGCAAGAAACCAGGCCCTTCCATCATCAAGCAGTGCAAGAAACCAGGCCCTTCCATCATCAAGCAGTGCAAGAAACCAGTCCCTTCCATCATCAAGCAGTGCAAGAAACCAGGCCCTTCCATCATCAAGCAGTGCAAGAAACCAGGCCCTTCCATCATCAAGCAGTGCAAGAAACCATCCCCTCCCATCATCAAGCAGTGCAAGAAACCAGCCCCTTCCATCATCAAGCAGTGCAAGAAACCAGGCCCTTCCATCATCAAGCAGTGCAAGAAACCAGGCCCTTCCATCATCAAGCAGTGCAAGAAACCAGCCCCTCCCATCATCAAGCAGTGCAAGAAACCAGCCCCTTCCATCATCAAGCAGTGCAAGAAACCAGGCCCTTCCATCATCAAACAGTGCAAGAAACCAGGCCCTTCCATCATCAAGCAGTGCAAGAAACCAGCCCCTCCCATCATCAAGCAGTGCAAGAAACCAGCCCCTTCCATCATCAAGCAGTGCAAGAAACGAGGCCCTTCCATCATCAAGCAGTGCAAGAAACCAGGCCCTTCCATCATCAAGCAGTGCAAGAAACCAGTCCCTTCCATCATCAAGCAGTGCGAGAAACCAGCCCCTGTTATCATCAAGCAGTGCAAGAAACCAGCCCCTTCCATCATCAAGCAGTGCAAGAAACCAGTCCCTTCCATCATCAAGCAGTGCAAGAAACCAGCCCCTTCCATCATCAAGCAGTGCAAGAAACCAGGCCCTTCCATCATCAAGCAGTGCAAGAAACCAGGCCCTTCCATCATCAAGCAGTGCAAGAAACCAGGTCCTTCCATCATCAAGCAGTGCAAGAAACCAGGTCCTTCCATCATCAAGCAGTGCAAGAAACCAGGCCCTTCCATCATCAAGCAGTGCAAGAAACCAGGTCCTTCCATCATCAAGCAGTGCAAGAAACCAGGTCCTTCCATCATCAAGCAGTGCGAGAAACCAGCCCCTTCCATCATCAAGCAGTGCAAGAAACCAGGCCCTTCCATCATCAAGCAGTGCAAGAAACCAGGCCCTTCCATCATCAAGCAGTGCAAGAAACCAGGCCCTTCCATCATCAAGCAGTGCAAGAAACCAGCCCCTTCCATCATCAAGCAGTGCGAGAAACCAGCCCCTTCCATCATCAAGCAGTGCAAGAAACCAGGCCCTTCCATCATCAAGCAGTGCAAGAAACCAGGCCCTTCCATCATCAAGCAGTGCAAGAAACCAGGCCCTTCCATCATCAAGCAGTGCAAGAAACCAGGCCCTTCCATCATCAAGCAGTGCAAGAAACCAGGCCCTTCCATCATCAAGCAGTGCAAGAAACCAGGCCCTTCCATCATCAAGCAGTGCAAGAAACCAGGCCCTTCCATCATCAAGCAGTGCAAGAAACCAGGCCCTTCCATCATGAAGCAGTGCAAGAAACCAGGTCCTTCCATCATCAAGCAGTGCAAGAAACCAGTCCCTTCCATCATCAAGCAGTGCAAGAAACCAGCCCCTTCCATCATCAAGCAGTGCAAGAAACCAGGCCCTTCCATCATCAAGCAGTGCAAGAAACCAGGCCCTTCCATCATCAAGCAGTGCAAGAAACCAGGTCCTTCCATCATCAAGCAGTGCAAGAAACCAGGCCCTTCCATCATCAAGCAGTGCAAGAAACCAGCCCCTTCCATCATCAAGCAGTGCAAGAAACCAGCCCCTTCCATCATCAAGCAGTGCAAGAAACCAGCCCCTTCCATCATCAAGCAGTGCAAGAAACCAGTCCCTTCCATCATCAAGCAGTGCAAGAAACCAGGCCCTTCCATCATCAAGCAGTGCAAGAAACCAGTCCCTTCCATCATCAAGCAGTGCAAGAAACCAGGCCCTTCCATCATCAAGCAGTGCAAGAAACCAGGTCCTTCCATCATCAAGCAGTGCAAGAAACCAGGCCCTTCCATCATCAAGCAGTGCAAGAAACCAGCCCCTTCCATCATCAAGCAGTGCAAGAAACCAGCCCCTTCCATCATCAAGCAGTGCAAGAAACCAGCCCCTTCCATCATCAAGCAGTGCAAGAAACCAGTCCCTTCCATCATCAAGCAGTGCAAGAAACCAGTCCCTCCCATCATCAAGCAGTGCAAGAAACCAGCCCCTCCCATCATCAAGCAGTGCAAGAAACCAGTCCCATCCATCATCAAGCAGTGCAAGAAACCAGGCCCTTCCATCATCAAGCAGTGCAAGAAACCAGCCCCTTCCATCATCAAGCAGTGCAAGAAACCAGTCCCTTCCATCATCAAGCAGTGCAAGAAACCAGTCCCTCCCATCATCAAGCAGTGCAAGAAACCAGCCCCTCCCATCATCAAGCAGTGCAAGAAACCAGTCCCTTCCATCATCAAGCAGTGCAAGAAACCAGGCCCTTCCATCATCAAGCAGTGCAAGAAACCAGTCCCTCCCATCATCAAGCAGTGCAAGAAACCAGCCCCTTCCATCATCAAGCAGTGCAAGAAACCAGTCCCTTCCATCATCAAGCAGTGCAAGAAACCAGTCCCTCCCATCATCAAGCAGTGCAAGAAACCAGCCCCTCCCATCATCAAGCAGTGCAAGAAACCAGTCCCTTCCATCATCAAGCAGTGCAAGAAACCAGGCCCTTCCATCATCAAGCAGTGCAAGAAACCAGTCCCTTCCATCGTCAAGCAGTGCAAGAAACCAGGCCCTTCCATCATCAAGCAGTGCAAGAAACCAGGCCCTTCCATCATCAAGCAGTGCAAGAAACCATCCCCTCCCATCATCAAGCAGTGCAAGAAACCAGCCCCTTCCATCATCAAGCAGTGCAAGAAACCAGGCCCTTCCATCATCAAGCAGTGCAAGAAACCAGGCCCTTCCATCATCAAGCAGTGCAAGAAACCAGCCCCTCCCATCATCAAGCAGTGCAAGAAACCAGCCCCTTCCATCATCAAGCAGTGCAAGAAACCAGGCCCTTCCATCATCAAACAGTGCAAGAAACCAGGCCCTTCCATCATCAAGCAGTGCAAGAAACCAGCCCCTCCCATCATCAAGCAGTGCAAGAAACCAGCCCCTTCCATCATCAAGCAGTGCAAGAAACCAGGCCCTTCCATCATCAAACAGTGCAAGAAACCAGGCCCTTCCATCATCAAGCAGTGCAAGAAACCAGCCCCTCCCATCATCAAGCAGTGCAAGAAACCAGCCCCTTCCATCATCAAGCAGTGCAAGAAACCAGGCCCTTCCATCATCAAGCAGTGCAAGAAACCAGGCCCTTCCATCATCAAGCAGTGCAAGAAACCAGTCCCTTCCATCATCAAGCAGTGCAAGAAACCAGGCCCTTCCATCATCAAGCAGTGCAAGAAACCAGGCCCTTCCATCATCAAGCAGTGCAAGAAACCATCCCCTCCCATCATCAAGCAGTGCAAGAAACCAGCCCCTTCCATCATCAAGCAGTGCAAGAAACCAGGCCCTTCCATCATCAAGCAGTGCATGAAACCAGGCCCTTCCATCATCAAGCAGTGCAAGAAACCAGCCCCTCCCATCATCAAGCAGTGCAAGAAACCAGCCCCTTCCATCATCAAGCAGTGCAAGAAACCAGGCCCTTCCATCATCAAACAGTGCAAGAAACCAGGCCCTTCCATCATCAAGCAGTGCAAGAAACCAGCCCCTCCCATCATCAAGCAGTGCAAGAAACCAGCCCCTTCCATCATCAAGCAGTGCAAGAAACCAGGCCCTTCCATCATCAAGCAGTGCAAGAAACCAGGCCCTTCCATCATCAAGCAGTGCAAGAAACCAGTCCCTTCCATCATCAAGCAGTGCGAGAAACCAGCCCCTGTTATCATCAAGCAGTGCAAGAAACCAGCCCCTTCCATCATCAAGCAGTGCAAGAAACCAGTCCCTTCCATCATCAAGCAGTGCAAGAAACCAGCCCCTTCCATCATCAAGCAGTGCAAGAAACCAGGCCCTTCCATCATCAAGCAGTGCAAGAAACCAGGCCCTTCCATCATCAAGCAGTGCAAGAAACCAGCCCCTCCCATCATCAAGCAGTGCAAGAAACCAGCCCCTTCCATCATCAAGCAGTGCAAGAAACCAGGCCCTTCCATCATCAAACAGTGCAAGAAACCAGGCCCTTCCATCATCAAGCAGTGCAAGAAACCAGCCCCTCCCATCATCAAGCAGTGCAAGAAACCAGCCCCTTCCATCATCAAGCAGTGCAAGAAACCAGGCCCTTCCATCATCAAGCAGTGCAAGAAACCAGGCCCTTCCATCATCAAGCAGTGCAAGAAACCAGTCCCTTCCATCATCAAGCAGTGCGAGAAACCAGCCCCTGTTATCATCAAGCAGTGCAAGAAACCAGGCCCTTCCATCATCAAGCAGTGCAAGAAACCAGTCCCTTCCATCATCAAGCAGTGCAAGAAACCAGTCCCTTCCATCATCAAGCAGTGCAAGAAACCAGTCCCTTCCATCATCAAGCAGTGCAAGAAACCAGCCCCTTCCATCATCAAGCAGTGAAAGAAACCAGTCCCTTCCATCATCAAGCAGTGCAAGAAACCAGCCCCTTCCATCATCAAGCAGTGCAAGAAACCAGTCCCTCCCATCATCAAGCAGTGCAAGAAACCAGTCCCTCCCATCATCAAGCAGTGCAAGAAACCAGCCCCTCCCATCATCAAGCAGTGCAAGAAACCAGTCCCTTCCATCATCAAGCAGTGCAAGAAACCAGTCCCTTCCCTCATCAAGCAGTGCAAGAAACCATTCCCTCCCATCATCAAGCAGTGCAAGAAACCAGCCCCTCCCATCATCAAGCAGTGCAAGAAACCAGTCCCTCCCATCATCAAGCAGTGCAAGAAACCAGTCCCTCCCATCATCAAGCAGTGCAAGAAACCAGCCCCTCCCATCATCAAGCAGTGCAAGAAACCAGCCCCTCCCATCATCAAGCAGTGCAAGAAACCAGCCCCTCCCATCATCAAGCAGTGCAAGAAACCAGTCCCTCCCATCATCAAGCAGTGCAAGAAACCAGCCCCTCCCATCATCAAGCAGTGCAAGAAACCAGTCCCTCCCATCATCAGTTGCGCATGCTCTGACACCTCTTTCAACTGAGACGTTTTATATCCCAGGAGCCTCGTGCTCTTACCTTCGGTCGCAAGGCGTCAGAAGAGTATCATTATACACATGTACATCTGGCTGTCTTTACTTTGTAGATGTTTTGCCATTCAGTGGCTTTATCAGTATATGGGCTGTCGAACTATGTACAGCAGACAGTGGGAGACGAGGGAATGTGTCCCTCAGCCTAGGAGCAGGTGATGAACACAGTAGTGATCTCTATCTGCCTTCTGTATACAAGAGGGGTCCCACTTTACAGCACTTCGCTTTACGTCGTTTCGCTAATGCAGCGGTTTTCAATTATACCCATTCTTCATTTATTCAGACTTCCTAAAATAAATATATTCACCACTCACTATAAGCTAAGGACAAAAATATTTTAAGGTAAATAATGTGTGTACTATATATGCAATTTTTAGGCCTAGCTATATTGCTCACTTAATATACAATAGTGTCAACATGTGAAAGTGAACAAAGGCTATGATTCACTTTACTGCAATTTTTGCTTTACAGCAGTAGCCCAGAACCTAACCTGCTGTATAAGCGGGGCCCTCCTGTATAGTTCTACAATTTTTTACATTATGTCCTGGTACTGGATTGACAAAAAGTCACTGGATGAAGAAACGTTTGCAGAGTAAAGATACCCAGATGTTACACATGTAGAAAAGAACACAAAAAAAGTCATAATACTGTAACTGGAACAATACACAAATAACTGGCACATAGGAAAGAGAAACTTAAGATGGCGTTTTGGTAAAACTTCGACTAATGACAACTCACACTGTGCTGCACATGTGCCTAATTCTTCACTTTGTCTGTATTGTAACAGTGATATACGACAGAAGAGTGACACAGCCAGGAACACATCTCTTATAGGCCTCACCAGGACCACAGCGGAGAGCCTTGAAGTACTTGGTATCATCCCCGGTGGAGGCTGTGCTGTGGTTCACCTCGGAGAAACCGGCACTAAACTCAACAACACGACTGAACGAACACGTCTATGTGCACAGATGCATTACCTTGGACAATACATATATACAGCACTGGATCACCGCCAGTCACTAGCTCGAGGAGATTTAATGGCATCCACTTAGTGATCAAGGAACCATTTGACCACCATCAGAAATGTCTTCAAGCTTTGTTACTCTCAATTTTCAGAGAGTTACACAGAACAAAGGCAGCTTTGTCATCTCTGAAATATTATTATCAACCCTCCGTACCAACACCATGACATCTACCATCACCTGACAACATGATTTTATATCTACCACTAATACTACCACTAGTGTTGCTGCTGCTATTGCTGCTGCTGCTGCTGCTGCTGCTGCTGCTGCTGCTGCTGCTGCCACTGCTGATGCTGCTGTTGTTGCTACTACTACTACTAGTGCAACTGTTGCTGCTGTTGTTGTTACTGCTACTACTACTACTACTATTACTAGCATAGAAACCACGGAACGGGTGGGGCTTGAACTCGTGGCAAGTGAGTCGTAAAACACTAGGCCAGTCGTGTTATTACGATTTCGTGGGTTAATACGAGCATAGGCCAGTAGGCCTACTGCAGTGCTCATGTTATACTATATGCACCTCACATGCCTTCACATAATTCTGTGTCCTTGTATTATTTACACAGCCTTGATAAAGTTCCTAGAGAGCGAAACGTAGCCTCAATGAACGTCTTGTTAAGAGCCCTTGCGATGTTTTTACCTAACAAGGAGTTCAAAACCGAGCAAGGTGCCTTCTAATACTATCAACGTTCATCAATTTGAAAATTTGCCTACTAATGATGTCCGACTGGCTGGACAGTAACTCGATGACAGGGTCCTATCTCCCGTTTTATCTACACAAGTCACATACACAACCTTCCACACATCGAGAATGAAAGACTCTTCGACACCTGGTAAATCGTGGTTAACGTCTCGTTAGTTCCATCTTGCATCGTTTGAACGACCTTGAAGATAGTTCGCCGGGTACCAGGGATTTAGTTGGCAGGACCAGGGATTTAGTTCTCCGGGGACCAGTTGTGCAGCACTGTCAGTGGTGCAGCATTGTCAGTAGTGCAGCATTGTCAGTAGTGCAGCATTGTAAGTAGTGCAGCATTGTCAGTGGTGCAGCATTGTCAGAAGTGCAGCATTGTAAGTAGTGCAGCATTGTAAGTAGTGCAGCATTGTAAGTAGTGCAGCATTGTCAGTAGTGCAGCATTGTCAGTAGTGCAGCATTGTCAGTAGTGCAGCATTGTCAGTAGTGCAGCATTGTAAGTAGTGCAGCATTGTCAGTGGTGAAGCATTGTCAGTACTGCAGCATTGTAAGTAGTGCAGCATTGTAAGTAGTGCAGCATTGTCAGTAGTGCAGCATTGTAAGTAGTGCAGCATTGTCAGTGGTGCAGCATTGTCAGTAGTGTAGCATTGTAAGTAGTGCAGCATTGTAAGTAGTGCAGCATTGTCAGTAGTGTAGCATTGTAAGTAGTGCAGCATTGTCAGTAGTGCAGCATTGTCAGTAGTGTAGCATTGTAAGTAGTGCAGCATTGTAAGTAGTGCAGCATTGTCAGTAGTGTAGCATTGTAAGTAGTGCAGCATTGTAAGTAGTGCAGCATTGTAAGTAGTGCAGCATTGTAAGTAGTGCAGCATTGTCAGTAGTGTAGCATTGTAAGTAGTGCAGCATTGTAAGTAGTGCAGCATTGTCAGTAGTGTAGCATTATAGGTAGTGCAGCATTGTCAGTAGTGTAGCATTGTAAGTAGTGCAGCATTGTAAGTAGTGCAGCATTGTCAGTAGTGTAGCATTGTAAGTAGTGCAGCATTGTCAGTAGTGTAGCATTGTAAGTAGTGCAACATTGTAAGTAGTGCAGCATTGTCAGTAGTGTAGCATTGTAAGTAGTGCAGCATTGTAAGTAGTGCAGCATTGTAAGTAGTGCAGCATTGTAAGTAGTGCAGCATTGTCAGTAGTGTAGCATTGTAAGTAGTGCAGCATTGTCAGTAGTGTAGCATTGTAAGTAGTGCAGCATTGTAAGTAGTGCAGCATTGTCAGTAGTGTAGCATTGTAAGTAGTGTAGCATTGTCAGTAGTGTAGCATTGTAAGTAGTGCAGCATTGTCAGTAGTGTAGCATTGTAAGTAGTGCAGCATTGTAAGTAGTGCAGCATTGTCAGTAGTGTAGCATTGTAAGTAGTGCAGCATTGTAAGTAGTGCAGCATTGTAAGTAGTGCAGCATTGTCAGTAGTGCAGCATTGTAAGTAGTGCAGCATTGTAAGTAGTGCAGCATTGTAAGTAGTGCAGCATTGTAAGTAGTGCAGCATTGTAAGTAGTGCAGCATTGTCAGTAGTGTAGCATTGTAAGTAGTGCAGCATTGTAAGTAGTGCAGCATTGTAAGTAGTGCAGCATTGTAAGTAGTGCAGCATTGTCAGTAGTGTAGCATTGTAAGTAGTGCAGCATTGTAAGTAGTGCAGCATTGTCAGTAGTGTAGCATTATAGGTAGTGCAGCATTGTCAGTAGTGTAGCATTGTAAGTAGTGCAGCATTGTAAGTAGTGCAGCATTGTCAGTAGTGTAGCATTGTAAGTAGTGCAGCATTGTCAGTAGTGTAGCATTGTAAGTAGTGCAACATTGTAAGTAGTGCAGCATTGTCAGTAGTGTAGCATTGTAAGTAGTGCAGCATTGTAAGTAGTGCAGCATTGTAAGTAGTGCAGCATTGTAAGTAGTGCAGCACTGTCAGTAGTGTAGCATTGTAAGTAGTGCAGCATTGTCAGTAGTGTAGCATTGTAAGTAGTGCAGCATTGTAAGTAGTGCAGCATTGTCAGTAGTGTAGCATTGTAAGTAGTGTAGCATTGTCAGTAGTGTAGCATTGTAAGTAGTGCAGCATTGTCAGTAGTGTAGCATTGTAAGTAGTGCAGCATTGTAAGTAGTGCAGCATTGTAAGTAGTGTAGCATTGTAAGTAGTGCAGCATTGTAAGTAGTGCAGCATTGTAAGTAGTGCAGCATTGTCAGTAGTGCAGCATTGTAAGTAGTGCAGCATTGTAAGTAGTGCAGCATTGTAAGTAGTGCAGCATTGTAAGTAGTGCAGCATTGTAAGTAGTGCAGCATTGTCAGTAGTGTAGCATTGTAAGTAGTGCAGCATTGTAAGTAGTGCAGCATTGTAAGTAGTGTAGCATTGTAAGTAGTGCAGCATTGTCAGTAGTGTAGCATTGTAAGTAGTGCAGCATTGTAAGTAGTGCAGTATTGTCAGTAGTGTAGCATTGTAAGTAGTGCAGCATTGTAAGTAGTGCAATATTGTCAGTAGTACAGCATTGTAAGTAGTGCAGCATTGTAAGTAGTGCAGCATTGTCAGTAGTGTAGCATTGTAAGTAGTGCAGCATTGTAAGTAGTGCAGTATTGTCAGTAGTGTAGCATTGTAAGTAGTGCAGCATTGTAAGTAGTGCAGCATTGTAAGTAGTGCAGTATTGTCAGTAGTGCAGCATTGTAAGTAGTGCAGCATTGTAAGTAGTGCAGTATTGTCAGTAGTGTAGCATTGTAAGTAGTGCAGCATTGTAAGTAGTGCAGCATTGTAAGTAGTGCAGCATTGTAAGTAGTGCAGTATTGTCAGTAGTGTAGCATTGTAAGTAGTGCAGAATTGTAAGTAGTGCAGCATTGTCAGTAGTGTAGCATTGTAAGTAGTGCAGCATTGTAAGTAGTGCAGCATTGTCAGTAGTGTAGCATTGTAAGTAGTGCAGCATTGTAAGTAGTGCAGTATTGTCAGTAGTGTAGCATTGTAAGTAGTGCAACATTGTAAGTAGTGCAGCATTGTCAGTAGTGTAGCATTGTAAGTAGTGCAGCATTGTAAGTAGTGCAGCATTGTCAGTAGTGTAGCATTGTAAGTAGTGCAGCATTGTAAGTAGTGCAGTATTGTCAGTAGTGTAGCATTGTAAGTAGTGCAGCATTGTAAGTAGTGCAGTATTGTCAGTAGTGTAGCATTGTAAGTAGTGCAGCATTGTAAGTAGTGTAGCATTGTAAGTAGTGCAGCATTGTCAGTAGTGTAGCATTGTAAGTAGTGCAGCATTGTCAGTAGTGTAGCATTGTAAGTAGTGCAGCATTGTAAGTAGTGTAGCATTGTCAGTAGTGTAGCATTGTAAGTAGTGCAGCATTGTCAGTAGTGTAGCATTGTAAGTAGTGTAGCATTGTAAGTAGTGCAGCATTGTCAGTAGTGTAGCATTGTAAGTAGTGCAGCATTGTCAGTAGTGTAGCATTGTAAGTAGTGTAGCATTGTAAGTAGTGTAGCATTGTAAGTAGTGTAGCATTGTAAGTAGTGCAGCATTGTCAGTAGTGTAGCATTGTAAGTAGTGTTGCATTGTAAGTAGTGCAGTATTGTCAGTAGTGTAGCATTGTAAGTAGTGCAGCATTGTAAGTAGTGTAGCATTGTAAGTAGTGCAGCATTGTAAGTAGTGTAGCATTGTAAGTAGTGTAGCATTGTCAGTAGTGTAGCATTGTAAGTAGTGCAGCATTGTAAGTAGTGTAGCATTGTAAGTAGTGCAGCATTGTCAGTAGTGTAGCATTGTAAGTAGTGTAGCATTGTAAGTAGTGCAGTATTGTCAGTAGTGTAGCATTGTAAGTAGTGCAGCATTGTCAGTAGTGCAGCATTGTAAGTAGTGCAGCATTGTAAGTAGTGTAGCATTGTAAGTAGTGCAGCATTGTAAGTAGTGTAGCATTGTAAGTAGTGTAGCATTGTAAGTAGTGCAGCATTGTCAGTAGTGTAGTATTGTAAGTAGTGCAGCATTGTAAGTAGTGTAGTATTGTAAGTAGTGCAGCATTGTAAGTAGTGCAGCATTGTAAGTAGTTTAGTATTGTAAGTAGTGCAGCATTGTAAGTAGTGTAGTATTGTAAGTAGTGCAGCATTGTAAGTAGTGCAGCATTGTAAGTAGTGTAGCATTGTAAGTAGTGCAGCATTGTAAGTAGTGTAGCATTGTAAGTAGTGCAGCATTGTAAGTAGTGTAGCATTGTAAGTAGTGCAGCATTGTAAGTAGTGTAGCATTGTAAGTAGTGCAGCATTGTAAGTAGTGCAGCATTGTAAGTAGTGCAGCATTGTAAGTAGTGTAGCATTGTAAGTAGTGCAGCATTGTAAGTAGTGTAGTATTGTAAGTAGTGCAGCATTGTAAGTAGTGCAGCATTGTAAGTAGTGTAGCATTGTAAGTAGTGCAGCATTGTAAGTAGTGTAGCATTGTAAGTAGTGCAGCATTGTAAGTAGTGTAGCATTGTAAGTAGTGTAGCATTGTAAGTAGTGCAGCATTGTAAGTAGTGTAGCATTGTAAGTAGTGCAGCATTGTAAGTAGTGTAGCATTGTAAGTAGTGCAGCATTGTAAGTAGTGCAGCATTGTAAGTAGTGTAGTATTGTAAGTAGTGCAGCATTGTAAGTAGTGCAGCATTGTAAGTAGTGTAGCATTGTAAGTAGTGCAGCATTGTAAGTAGTGTAGCATTGTAAGTAGTGCAGCATTGTAAGTAGTGTAGCATTGTAAGTAGTGCAGCATTGTAAGTAGTGCAGTATTGTCAGTAGTGTAGCATTGTAAGTAGTGCAGCATTGTAAGTAGTGCAGCATTGTAAGTAGTGCAGTATTGTCAGTAGTGTAGCATTGTAAGTAGTGCAGCATTGTAAGTAGTGTAGCATTGTAAGTAGTGCAGCATTGTAAGTAGTGTAGCATTGTAAGTAGTGTAGCATTGTAAGTAGTGCAGCATTGTAAGTAGTGTAGCATTGTAAGTAGTGCAGCATTGTAAGTAGTTCAGTATTGTCAGTAGTGTAGCATTGTAAGTAGTGCAGCATTGTAAGTAGTGCAGCATTGTAAGTAGTGCAGCATTGTCAGTAGTGTAGCATTGTAAGTAGTGCAGCATTGTAAGTAGTGTAGCATTGTAAGTAGTGCAGTATTGTCAGTAGTGTAGCATTGTAAGTAGTGCAGCATTGTAAGTAGTGTAGCATTGTAAGTAGTGCAGCATTGTCAGTAGTGTAGCATTGTAAGTAGTGCAGCATTGTAAGTAGTGTAGCATTGTAAGTAGTGCAGCATTGTAAGTAGTGTAGCATTGTCAGTAGTGTAGCATTGTAAGTAGTGCAGCATTGTAAGTAGTGTAGCATTGTAAGTAGTGCAGTATTGTCAGTAGTGTAGTATTGTAAGTAGTGCAGCATTGTAAGTAGTGTAGCATTGTAAGTAGTGCAGCATTGTCAGTAGTGTAGCATTGTAAGTAGTGCAGCATTGTAAGTAGTGTAGCATTGTAAGTAGTGCAGCATTGTAAGTAGTGTAGCATTGTCAGTAGTGTAGCATTGTAAGTAGTGCAGCATTGTCAGTAGTGTAGCATTGTAAGTAGTGCAGCATTGTCAGTAGTGTAGCATTGTAAGTAGTGCAGCATTGTCAGTAGTGTAGCATTGTAAGTAGTGTAGCATTGTAAGTAGTGTAGCATTGTCAGTAGTGTAGCATTGTAAGTAGTGCAGCATTGTCAGTAGTGTAGCATTGTAAGTAGTGCAGCATTGTCAGTAGTGTAGCATTGTAAGTAGTGCAGCATTGTCAGTAGTGTAGCATTGTAAGTAGTGTAGCATTGTAAGTAGTGCAGCATTGTAAGTAGTGTAGCATTGTAAGTAGTGCAGCATTGTAAGTAGTGTAGCATTGTCAGTAGTGTAGCATTGTAAGTAGTGCAGCATTGTCAGTAGTGTAGCATTGTAAGTAGTGGAGCATTGTCAGTAGTGTAGCATTGTAAGTAGTGCAGCATTGTAAGTAGTGTAGCATTGTCAGTAGTGTAGCATTGTAAGTAGTGCAGCATTGTAAGTAGTGTAGCATTGTCAGTAGTGTAGCACTGTAAGTAGTGCAGCATTGTAAGTAGTGCAGCATTGTAAGTAGTGTAGCATTGTAAGTAGTGCAGCATTGTAAGTAGTGTAGCATTGTAAGTAGTGCAGCATTGTCAGTAGTGTAGCATTGTAAGTAGTGCAGCATTGTCAGTAGTGTAGCATTGTAAGTAGTGCAGCATTGTAAGTAGTGTAGCATTGTAAGTAGTGCAGCATTGTCAGTAGTGTAGCATTGTAAGTAGTGCAGCATTGTCAGTAGTGTAGCATTGTAAGTAGTGCAGCATTGTCAGTAGTGTAGCATTGTAAGTAGTGCAGCATTGTAAGTAGTGTAGCATTGTAAGTAGTGCAGCATTGTCAGTAGTGTAGCATTGTAAGTAGTGCAGCATTGTCAGTAGTGTAGCATTGTAAGTAGTGCAGCATTGTAAGTAGTGTAGCATTGTAAGTAGTGCAGCATTGTCAGTAGTGTAGCATTGTAAGTAGTGCAGCATTGTAAGTAGTGTAGCATTGTAAGTAGTGCAGCATTGTCAGTAGTGTAGCATTGTAAGTAGTGCAGCATTGTCAGTAGTGTAGCATTGTAAGTAGTGCAGCATTGTCAGTAGTGTAGCATTGTAAGTAGTGCAGCATTGTAAGTAGTGTAGCATTGTAAGTAGTGCAGCATTGTAAGTAGTGTAGCATTGTAAGTAGTGCAGCATTGTCAGTAGTGTAGCATTGTAAGTAGTGCAGCATTGTAAGTAGTGTAGCATTGTAAGTAGTGCAGCATTGTCAGTAGTGTAGCATTGTAAGTAGTGTAGCATTGTCAGTAGTGTAGCATTGTAAGTAGTGCAGCATTGTCAGTAGTGTAGCATTGTAAGTAGTGCAGCATTGTCAGTAGTGTAGCATTGTAAGTAGTGCAGCATTGTAAGTAGTGCAGCATTGTCAGTAGTGTAGCATTGTAAGTAGTGCAGCATTGTCAGTAGTGTAGCATTGTAAGTAGTGCAGCATTGTCAGTAGTGTAGCATTGTAAGTAGTGCAGCATTGTAAGTAGTGTAGCATTGTAAGTAGTGCAGCATTGTCAGTAGTGTAGCATTGTAAGTAGTGCAGCATTGTAAGTAGTGTAGCATTGTAAGTAGTGCAGCATTGTCAGTAGTGTAGCATTGTAAGTAGTGCAGCATTGTCAGTAGTGTAGCATTGTAAGTAGTGCAGCATTGTCAGTAGTGTAGCATTGTAAGTAGTGCAGCATTGTAAGTAGTGTAGCATTGTAAGTAGTGCAGCATTGTCAGTAGTGTAGCATTGTAAGTAGTGCAGCATTGTAAGTAGTGTAGCATTGTCAGTAGTGTAGCATTGTAAGTAGTGCAGCATTGTAAGTAGTGCAGCATTGTAAGTAGTGTAGCATTGTAAGTAGTGTAGCATTGTAAGTAGTGCAGCATTGTCAGTAGTGTAGCATTGTAAGTAGTGCAGCATTGTCAGTAGTGCAGCATTGTCAGTAGTGTAGCATTGTAAGTAGTGCAGCATTGTCAATAAGTTGTGCAGCATTGTCAGTAAGTTGTGCAGCATTGTCAGCAGTGCAGCATTGTCAGTAAGTTGTGCAGCATTGCCAGTAAAGCAGCATTATCAGTAAGTTGTGCAGCATTGTCAGCAGTGCAGCATTGTCAGTAAGTTGTGCAGCATTGCCAGTAGTGCAGCATTGTCAGCAGTGCAGCATTGTCAGTAAGTTGTGCAGCATTGCCAGTAGTGCAGCATTGTCAGTAAGTTGTGCAGCATTGCCAGTAAAGCAGCATTATCAGTAAGTTGTGCAGCATTGTCAGTAAGTTGTGCAGCATTGCCAGTAAAGCAGCATTATCAGTAAGTTGTGCAGCATTGTCAGCAGTGCAGCATTGTTAGTAAGTTGTGCAGCATTGCCAGTAGTGCAGCATTGTCAGTAAGTTGTGCAGCATTGCCAGTAAAGCAGCATTATCAGTAAGTTGTGCAGCATTGTCAGTAAGTTGTGCAGCATTGCCAGTAAAGCAGCATTATCAGTAAGTTGTGCAGCATTGTCAGCAGTGCAGCATTGTCAGTAAGTTGTGCAGCATTGCCAGTAGTGCAGCATTGTCAGTAAGTTGTGCAGCATTGCCAGTAAAGCAGCATTATCAGTAAGTTGTGCAGCATTGTCAGTAAGTTGTGCAGCATTGCCAGTAAAGCAGCATTATCAGTAAGTTGTGCAGCATTGTCAGCAGTGCAGCATTGTCAGTAAGTTGTGCAGCATTGCCAGTAGTGCAGCATTGTCAGTAAGTTGTGCAGCATTGCCAGTAAAGCAGCATTATCAGTAAGTTGTGCAGCATTGTCAGTAAGTTGTGCAGCATTGCCAGTAAAGCAGCATTATCAGTAAGTTGTGCAGCATTGTCAGCAGTGCAGCATTGTCAGTAAGTTGTGCAGCATTGTCAGCAGTGCAGCATTATCAGTAAGTTGTGCAGCATTGTCAGTAAGTTGTGCAGCATTGCCAGTAAAGCAGCATTATCAGTAAGTTGTGCAGCATTGCCAGTAGTGCAGCATTGTCAGTAAGTTGTGCAGCATTGCCAGTAAAGCAGCATTATCAGTAAGTTGTGCAGCATTGTCAGCAGTGCAGCATTGTCAGTAAGTTGTGCAGCATTGCCAGTAGTGCAGCATTGTCAGTAAGTTGTGCAGCTTTGCCAGTAAAGCAGCATTATCAGTAAGTTGTGCAGCATTGTCAGCAGTGCAGCATTGTCAGTAAGTTGTGCAGCATTGCCAGTAGTGCAGCATCATCAGTAAGTTGTGCAGCATTGTCAGTACGTTGTACAGCACTGTCAGCAAACTATGCAGCATTCTCAGTAAGTTGTGCAGGTTGGTATATGGGCCGTCAATTTTTTGCATGACGTTGGTAATGTTCCAGTTTATGTTGTGGTTGAGACTTCTCAGATGTTGGAAGACAACCCAGATTTTTCTTGGTCTTCTGACTGACGGCTTAAACTTAACTAAACTTAGTCAATATGTGTATTGTCTTTACTATAGACTAGGCAAATATTTTTTACACTTTTTAATTATGTATAATATATATATACACACACACTCTAAAACAGAAGCCTGTAATTGTTTTACATGATGGTAGGATTGCTGGTGTCTTTTTTCTGTCTCCTAAAGACGCGGGATACCAGGTATATCTTGCTACTTCTACTTACACTTAGGACACACTACACATACATGTACAAGCATTGTATATACACACCCCTCTGGGTTTTCTTCTCTCTTCTTACTAGTTCTTGTTCTTGTTTATTTCCTCTTATCTCCATGGGGAAGTGGAACAGAATTCTTCCTCCGTAACTCAGACGTGTTGTAAGAGGCGAGTAAAACGCCGGAAGCAAAGGGCTAGTAACTCCTCCTTCTCTATACATTACAAAAGTTAAAAAGAGAACCTTTTCTTTTTTCTTTTTGGGCCACCCTGCCTCGGTGGGATACGGCCGGTTTGTTGAAAGAAGAATATATATATATATATATATTATATATATATATATATATATATATATATATATATATATATATATATATATATATATATATATATATATATATATATATATATATATATATATATATATATATATATATATATATATACATACAGATATTATGATATTTTTGGCAGTGTAGCTGCATGTTTCACTAATTGAAAAATTCAATATTTCAGTAATTATATAGATTGTCTTCTATATAGACGAACATCTAAACTAATGAGCTCAGTTTAACAACAAATGACGGCAGGTAAGTTGACAACAGCAATTAATAGCACAGCACAGCAGCAGATAACAGCAAGGAGCAGCAGATAACAGCAAGGAGCAGGAAACACAGCAGTGAATAAACAAATAAAGAGCAGAGGAAGAGCAAGCAAGAGGAGAAAAATAACAAATAATAACAGGCAACAGTAAGCACACAACAGCAAATAACAGCAAATTTGGGCTTCTTCTAATAGTCTACGACCCTTCTGTTACCTCTTGCTCATGAGCCAGTGGAAGGCCTCGGTCAGATGAGCAAAAGCTCCAGCTGCATGACACTATATAACTAAGACCCGCGTCAGGAAACACTTGTCCTGTTTCATGACGAATCTTACCTAACCTAACCAACTTGGCTTCCAGTTTCCCCCCCCTGTTATTCAAGTCTCTTAAAATCAGTATATTTTAATTTCTCCCTCTATTGTTGTCTCTGTGAACGCTATCTTGCCTTGTTGGTAGCTTGATACTCTGGCCTTGACCTCCTTTTCTCCAGGAGGTGATTGGTGGTTGTATGTTTTTGTGCCTTTCTCTCAGTTGTGCCTTGACAATGCACCTTTCTCTAAGTTGTGGCTTGACAAATGCACCTTTCTCTCAGTTGTGGCTTGACAAATGCACCTTTCTCTCAGTTGTGGCTTGACAAATGCACCTTTCTCTCAGTTGTGCCTTGACAATGCACCTTTCTCTCAGTTGTGGCTTGACAAATGCACCTTTCTCTCGGTTGTGGCTTGACAAATGCACCTTTCTCTCAGTTGTGGCTTGGTAATGCACCTTTCTCTCAGTTGTGGCTTGACAATGCACCTTTCTCTCAGTTGTGGCTTGACAATGCACCTTTCTCTCAGTTGTGGCTTGACAATGCACCTTTCTCTCAGTTGTGGTTTGACAATGCACCTTTCTCTCAGTTGTGGCTTGACAATGCACCTTTCTCTAAGTTGTGGCTTGACAAATGCACCTTTCTCTCAGTCGTGACTTGACGATGGTGCAGGATGGACCGAAACCTCGTCCTAAGTCTCCCTTCCTAAATGAGGGTCATTTGTGAATTCTGCAATCCATGATAAAGTGAACTTTACTCTTCTTTCTGTGATTGCTGTTGTCATCTCTTTTGCATAATTTTTCAATTCTCCAGAGTTGACATTTCTCCGATCTTCGTATTGCCACTGGTGATGTATCATTAGTGCCATTCTTCTCTTGTTCTCCCTTATATCACCACGTGGCACCTTGCTAAAGCATTCGCTCATGATATTCGCCTTAGTTGCGTCTCTATGAGAGCAACGATGGTCAGGTGGTCCTCTGCTAATCTGTCTTTTAGCTCAGCGTGTTTGCATACCACATTCTCATCAATTTATTTTAATTTGTCTGTTTCTATTTGTACTGCTCTGATTATGGGGTGTGGGTGCTTCTGTGGGGAAATGATGGGGATGGGGGATAGGGAGTGCCTAGGATAATCAAAAGTGTGGATAGGGAGTTAAATGAGAAGAGTGAGAGATGTATTGACTGTATTAGGTCAACTCTGACCGTTCCAGAGGTAAACTTTGACAGTTCTTGGGGTCAACTGTCTGCCATGTCAAGAATTTGTATGTCGTGACCATGTCTCCTCTGTCATCAGTTCTTTCGTTCTCTCCTCATCTCTGGGACAAGTCTTGTTGCAAACCTTTGCACTTTGTGAACTTTTCTGAGGCGCTGAAATCACGGGTACTCATCCTTTTGTTATAATCGCTGATCTACAGCTCCTGGCCCGCCCCTTTTAACTACATACGATCATTATTAACTAATTTTGTGCTTCGAGATCCTGTCGCATCCATCCTTAAAGCTGTGTAATGTGTTTTCCACCCCTCCCCCTTTTTATATGTGTGTGTAATAGTAGTAGTAGTAACAGTAGTAGTTACTACTTCACAAAAGCACTTGTCGATAGACACTTGGCCTGTTTCGTGTGTGTGTGTGTGTGTGTGTGTGTGTGTGTGTGTGTGTGTGTGTGTATGTGTGTGTGTGTGTGTGTGTGTGTGTACTCACTTAATTGTAGTTGCAGGGGTCGAGACTCAGCTCCTGGCCCCGCCTCTTCACTGAACGCTACTAGGTCCTCTCTCTCCCTGCTCCATGAGCTTTATCATACCTCGTCTTAAAGTTATGGATGGTTCCTGCCTCCACTACATCGCTCGCCAGGCTGTTCCACCTCCTGACCACTCTATAGCTGAAGAAATACTTCCTAACATCCCTGTGACTCATCTGAGTCTTAAACTTCCAAGAGTGACCCCTTGTTTCTGTCTCCTCTCTGGAACATCTTGTCTCTGTCCACCTTGTCTATTCCACGCAGTATTTTGTATGTCGTTATTATGTCTCCCCTATCCCTCCTGTCCTCCAGTGTCGTCAGGCCGATTTCCCTCACCCTTTCTTCGTAGGATATTCCCCTTAGCTGTGTGTGTGTACTCACCTATTTGTACTCACCTATTTGTGGTTGCAGGGGTCGAGTCATAGCTCCTGGCCCCGCCTCTTCACTGATTGCTACTAGATCCTCTCTCTCCCTGCTCCATGAGCTTTATCATACCTCGCCTTAAAACTATGTATGGTTCCCGCCTCCACTACTTCACTTTCTAGGCTATTCCACGGCTTGACTACTCTATGACTGAAGAAATACTTCCTAACATCCCTTTGATTCATCTGAGTCTTCAACTTCCAATTGTGACCTCTTGTGTCTGTGTCCCATCTCTGGAACATCCTGTCTTTGCCCACCTTGTCTATTCCGCGCAGTATTTTATATGTCGTTATCATGTCTCCCCTGACCCTCCTGGCCTCCAGTGTCGTCAGGCCGATTTCCCTCAACCTTTCTTCGTAGGACAATCCCCGTAGCTCTGGGACTAGTCTTGTTGCAAACCTTTGCACTTTCTCTAATTTCTTGACGTGCTTGACTAGGTGTGGATTCCAAACTGGTGCTGCATACTCCAGTATGGGCCTGACGTAAATGGTATACAGAGTCTTGAACGACTCCTTACTTAGGTATTGGAACGCTATCCGTAGGTTTGCCAGGCGTCCGTATGCTGCAGCAGTTATCTGATTTATGTGCGCCTCAGGAGATATGCTCGGTGTTATACTCACCCCCAGATCTTTTTCCTTGAGTGAGGTTTGCAGTCTTTGGCCATCTAAACTATATTGTGTCTGCGGTCTTCTTTGCCCTTCCCCAATCTTCATGACTTTGCATTTGGCAGGGTTAAACTCAAGGAGCCAGTTGCTGGACCAGGCTTGTAGCCTGTCCAGGTCTCTTTGTAGTCCTGCCTGATCCTCATCTGATTTAATTCTTCTCATTAACTTCACATCATCTGCAAACAAGGACACTTCTGAGTCTATCCCTTCCGTTATGTCGTTCACATATACCAAGAACAGCACAGGTCCTAGGACTGACCCCTGTGGAACCCCGCTTGTCACAAGCGCCCACTCTGACACCTCGTCACGTACCATGACTCGTTGTTGCCTCCCTGTCAGGTATTCTCTGATCCATTGCAGTGCCTTTCCTGTTATGTGTGCCTGATCTTCTAGCTTTTTCAGTAACCTCTTGTGAGGAACTGTGTCGAAGGCCTTTTTGCAGTCCAAAAAAATGCAGTCGATCCACCCCTCTCTCTCTTCTCTTACTTCTGTCAGCTTGTCATAAAACTCTAGTAGGTTTGTGACACAGGATTTTCCTTCCCTGAAACCATGCTGGTTGTCAATTATACACTTGTTTCTTTCCAGGTGCTCCACCACTCTCCTCCTGATGATCTTCTCCATGACCTTGCATACAGATCTGTAGTTTAGTGCCTCATGTCTGTCTCCCTTTTTAAAAAATTGGGACTACATTTGCCATCTTCCATACCTCAGGGAGTTGCCCAGTTTCAAATGATGTGTTGAAGATCTTTGTTAATGGCACACACAATATCTCTGCTCCCTCTTTAAGGACCCACGGAGAGATGTTGTCTGGTCCCACCGCCTTTGAGGTGTCAAGTTCGCATAGCAGCTTCTTCACTTCCTCCTTGGTTATATGTACCTCATCCAGCACTTGCTGGTGTGCCCCCCTGTTCTGATTTCCTGGAGTCCTACTGGTTTCCACTGTAAATACTTCTTTAAATCTCGTGTGTGTGTGTGTGTGTGTGTGTGTGTGTGTGTGTGTGTGTGTGTGTGTGTGTGTGTGTGTGTGTGTGTGTGTGTGTGTGTGTGTGTGTGTGTGTGTGTGGTGTGTGTGTGTGTAACACAGCACCGACACAAGGGGCCACGTCCTCCAGGTTGTCAACACCAGCTGTACAGTGATGGCCGCAATGCAAGCAAACGAGCATCGCCTTGCGCACCACAACTAAAACAACAACGACTGCAGTAACAGCGTGAGAGAGAGAGAGAGAGAGAGAGAGAGAGAGAGAGAGAGAGAGAGAGAGAGAGAGAGAGAGAGAGAGAGAGAGAGAGAGAGAGAGAGAGAGAGAGATAGAGAGATAGAGATAGAGAGAGAGAGAGAGAGAGAGAGAGAGAGAGAGAGAGAGAGAGAGAGAGAGAGAGAGAGAGAGAGAGAGAGAGAGAGAGAGAGAGAGAGAGAGAGAGAGAGAGAGAGATAGAGAGAGAGAGAGAGAGATAGAGAAAGAGAGTTCTACAGGTCAGGCCAATATACTAAAGATGACAAATAAATGTAACAAACACAGACACAGTCAGGTGACCAAGCAAGACGACTCGTCAGACCACAAACAGCCAGTCAGACCACATGTAAACACCAGCCCATGTTGGGGGAGGGAGGGAAGGAGGGGGAGGGAGGGGGAGACGAGGAGCCCTGCTGGCGTGTGGAGGGGGGGGGCAAGAAGCAGCCAAGCCTCCCCCTGCCATTAAGGTCCATCCTCCCACCTCCAACAATAGGAATTCAGACCTTAATTAAGGGTGTCGTTTACGTCATCACCCCCGCTGCCCTTAAGTTGCCACATACCTCTATTTGTCCGGTCTGAAAATATTAAAAAAATACGGAAGACTCAAAGAATAGTCAAAAATTTATGTCTCACAAAATATACAGAAAAATCACAAAAATCATATATATATATATATATATATATATATATATATATATATATATATATATATATATATATATATATATATATGCAAATTATCATGAACAGTGAAATGTTAGGTGTTCTTGTCCTCCCTACTCAGTGAAAATAGTGAATTTACAAGCGCTTTCGTGATTTCTCACATTATCAAGGAAGTGTAAATATAATAGGACATCAGAAGGCTTATAAGGCTGGGATATCACTTGACATATGACCTGACACGTGACCCAGCATGCTGAGTGTGGGAGTGCAAGGAAGGTTTGGTCAGGTCACATGCCAAGGACAATTTATGAGTGACATGTCATTCATAGCTTAAATTCCTCACAAATTTTAAACGAACCCAATTTAAACAACCCTGACCTAATATTCATAACAAAGTCAATACTAATTTTTGATAAAACCAGAGTCAATTATATTTCTGTCACCCAGGGAGCTGCCCAGTACAACTTTCTCGGTCTTTTAAAAATAATTTGGCATTAATCTCTTGTCCAGTTCTAATGCTATAGTTCAAAACTTTTTTACAGTTTGACTGTAATAAACTTTATCACGTTTTTTTTACAGGATATCTTATAGACACAGCTAGCAGCACTTTGTGGGGAATTCTCAATCAATTTTTTTTTACTGTGTCAACATTTTTATATCAAGGATCTCTCTGGTTGAGAGAAATATAACTGAATCTTGTTTTATAAGGAATAGTATTGATTTTGATATGAATATTAGTTCAGGGTTATATAAATTGGATTCATTTATACTACAATTTGTGAGGAATTTAAGCTCTACCTGACATGTAACTGACACATTGTACTTGTCATGTTACATGACCAAACCTTCACTACATTCCCGACACTCAGTGTGTAGAGTCAGATGTCAAGTCATATGTGAGGTGACATCTCAGCCATATAAGCCATCTGATGTTCTATAATTTGTACAGTTCCTTGATAATGTCCTTAAAAATTCACTATTTTTTCACAGTGATCATTTTGCTTACTGTGATCTTATTGTGTGCCTATATATATATATATATATATATATATATATATATATATATATATATATATATATATATATATATATATAATATATTATATTATATATATATATATATATATATATATATAAGTGAACACTAAGTGAACAGTATTTAGATAAGGCTAAAGAGGTCTTTGTGGCATTTATGGATTTGGAAAAGGCGTATGACAGGGTGGATAGGGGGGCATGTGGCAGATGTTGCAAGTGTATGGTGTAGGAGGTAGGTTACTGAAAGCAGTGAAGAGTTTTTACGAGGATAGTGAGGCTCAAGTTAGAGTATGTAGGAAAGAGGGAAATTATCTCCCAGTAAAAGTAGGCCTTAGACAAGGATGTGTGATGTCACCGTGGTTGTTTAATATATTTATAGATGGGGTTGTAAGAGAAGTAAATGCGAGGGTCTTGGGAAGAGGCGTGGAGTTAAAAGATAAAGAATCACACATAAAGTGGGAGTTGTCACAGTTGCTCTTTGCTGATGACACTGTGCTCTTGGGAGATTCTGAAGAGAAGTTGCAGATATTGGTGGATGAATTTGGTAGGGTATGCAAAAGAAGAAAATTAAAAGTGAATACAGGAAAGAGTAAGGTTATGAGGATAACAAAAAGATTAGGTGATGAAAGATTGAATATCAGATTGGAGGGAGAGAGTATGGAGGAGGTGAATGTATTCAGATATTTGGGAGTGGACGTGTCAGCGGATGGGTCTATGAAAGATGAGGTGGATCATAGAATTGATGAGGGGAAAAGGGTGAGTGGTGCACTTATGAGTCTGTGGAGACAACGAACTTTGTCCTTGGAGGCAAAGAGGGGAATGTATGAGAGTATAGTTTTACCAACGCTCTTATATGGGTGTGAAGCATGGGTGATGAATGTTGCAGCGAGGAGAAGGCTGGAGGCAGTGGAGATGTCATGTGTGAGGGCAATGTGTGGTGTGAATATAATGCAGAGAATTCGTAGTTTGGAAGTTAGGAGGAGGTGCGAGATTACCAAAACTGTTGTCCAGAGGGCTGAGGAAGGGTTGTTGAGGTGGTTCGGACATGTAGAGAGAATGGAGCGAAACAGAGTGACTTCAAGAGTGTATCAGTCTGTAGTGGAAGGAAGGCGGGGTAGGGGTCGGCCTAGGAAAGGTTGGAGGGAGGGGGTAAAGGAGGTTTTGTGTGCGAGGGGCTTGGACTTCCAGCAGGCATGCGTGAGCGTGTTTGATAGGAGTGAATGGAGACAAATGGTTTTTAATACTTGACGTGCTGTTGGAGTGTGAGCAAAGTAACATTTGTGAAGGGGGTTCAGGGAAAACCGGCAGGCCGGACTTGAGTCCTGGAGATGGGAAGTACAGTGCCTGCACTCTGAAGGAGGGGTGTTAATGTTGCAGTTTAAAAACTGTAGTGTAAAAGCACCCTTCTGGCAAGACAGTGATGGAGTGAATGATGGTGAAAGTTTTTCTTTTTCGGGCCACCCTGCCTTGGTGGGACTCGGCCGGTGTGATAATAATAAAAAAAATATATAATATATACATATATATATATATAATATATACATATATATATATATATATATATATATATATATATATATATATATATATATATATATATATCTGCACCAAGGAAGAGTATCAGAGTAACCTTGACATCAGCCGGACATCTTCCCTCAGGAACTTCTTGGCAGACCTATGAAGGTAGACTCACTCACTCACTCACTCACTCACTCACTCACACACTCACTCACTCACTCACTCACTCACTCACTCACTCACACACTCACTCACTCACTTGTTAGACGCTTCACAAGTTCAGTTTGTCAGGGGAGTGAAATATCCGAACTCTTATCGTCAGTCTTTCCAAGTGATCCCAGATGTAAGGTGAGACTGACAGTACTTGATTTACGAGCATAAATTGTGTGTTACACGAGCCAGAGACAGAGAGACAGACAGAAAGAGATAAGAGAGAAACATAGAGGATGAATGTAGATGTTCAATGCCAATATTTAAACTTAGCTAAATATCGCAGGAAAACAAGCAATAAAACAATCACTAAAGTAAAACAAAACATGGGGCGGTTACATAAATGTCAGGATCTTTCACACCGACACAAGTACTTCATCAGGAGCTGCCATATAATTAGGTTAAAATATTCAAAATGCTTCAGAAACATGGCAGAAGTGTAGGCCATCACAGTGGCGTCACTGGCACTCCCAGGAGACACAACTGGCACCCACTACAGTGCCAGGGGAAGCACTGTCGTACACTACAAGGATCCAGAGGAAGATAGTAGTGTGCTCATAAGTCAAAAAAACACCGAAGTGTTTGTAGTGTTTTTGTGTTTTTGTAGTGTTTTTCTAGTGTATTTCGTGGTGTTTTTGTAGTGTTTTTCTAGTGTATTTCGTGGTGTTTTTGTAGTGTTTTTCTAGTGTATTTCGTGGTGTTTTTGTAGTGTTTTTCTAGTGTATTTCGTGGTGTTTTTGTAGTGTTTTTCTAGTGTATTTCGTGGTGTTTTTGTTGAGTTTTGTCAGTGTTTTTAGTGTTTTTCTTAATCTTTCATCTAAATCCATCCATTTTTCTGTGTACCTACCTGCCACGCTCCTGACGAGTGTACCTACCTGCCACGCTCCTGACGAGTGTACCTACCTGCCACGCTCCTGACGAGTGTACCTACCTGCCACGCTCCTGACGAGTGTACCTACCT
>NC_091296.1:7559160-7571660 GCF_038502225.1 Cherax quadricarinatus | reverse complement strand
CCCATGGGTATTGAGAGAGGGAGCAGAGGCGCTATGTGTACCCCTAACAACAATATTCAATACATCTATCGAAACAGGGAGATCGCCTGAGGCATGGAAGACAGAAAATGTAGTCCCAATCTTTAAAAAACGAGACAGACATGAAGCATTAAATTACAGACCAGTGCCACTGACATGTATAGTATGCAAAATCATGGAGAAGATTATCAGGAGAAGAGTGGTGGAACACCTAGAAAGGAATGATCTCATCAACAGCAGTCAACATGGTTTCAAGGACGGGAAATCCTGTGTCACAAACCTACTGGAGTTCTATGACATGGTGACAGCAGTAAAACAAGAGAGAGAGGGGTGGGTGGATTGCATATTCTTGGACTGCAAGAAGGCGTTTGACACAGTTCCACACAAGAGATTGGTGCAAAAACTGGAGGACCAAGCAGGGATAACAGGGAAGGCACTACAATGGATCAGGGAATACTTGTCAGGAAGACAGCAGCGAGTCATGGTACGTGGCGAGGTGTCAGAGTGGGCACCTGTGACCAGCGGGGTCCCACAGGGGTCAGTCCTAGGACCAGTGCTGTTTCTGGTATTTATGAACGACATGACGGAAAGAATAGACTCTGAGGTGTCCCTGTTTGCAGATGACGTGAAGTTGATGAGAAGAATTCACTCGATCGAAGACCAGGCAGAACTACAAAGGGATCTGGACAGGCTGCAGACCTGGTCCAGCAATTGGCTCCTGGAGTTCAATCCCACCAAGTGCAAAGTCATGAAGATTGGGGAAGGGCAAAGAAGACCGCAGACGGAGTACAGTCTAGGGGCCAGAGACTACAAACCTCACTCAAGGAAAAAGATCTTGGGGTGAGTATAACACCAGGCACATCTCCTGAAGCGCACATCAATCAAATAACTGCTGCAGCATATGGGCGCCTAGCAAACCTCAGAACAGCATTCCGACATCTTAATAAGGAATCATTCAGGACCCTGTACACCGTGTACGTTAGGCCCATATTGGAGTATGCGGCACCAGTTTGGAACCCACACCTAGCCAAGCACGTAAAGAAACTAGAGAAAGTGCAAAGGTTTGCAACAAGACTAGTCCCAGAGGTAAGAGGTATGTCCTACGAGGAGAGGTTAAGGGAAATCAACCTGACGACACTGGAGGACAGGAGAGATAGGGGGGACATGATAACGACATACAAAATACTGAGAGGAATTGACAAGGTGGACAAAGACAGGATGTTCCAGAGATTGGACACAGTAACAAGGGGACACAGTTAGAAGTTGAAGACACAGATGAATCACAGGGATGTTAGGAAGTATTTCTTCAGCCACAGAGTAGTCAGTAAGTGGAATAGTTTGGGAAGCGATGTAGTGGAGGCAGGATCCATACGTAGCTTTAAGCAGAGGCATGATAAAGCTCACGGTTCAGAGAGAGTGACCTAGTAGCGATCAGTGAAATAGCTTTAAGAAGAGGTACGATAAAGCTCATGGAGCAGGGAGAGAGTGGACCTAGTAGCGACCAGTGAAGAGCCAGGGCCAGAAGCTGAGACTCGACCCTTGCAACTTCAATTGGCAGAGTACAACTAGGTGAGTAGACACAATGTGCTGGAGTCAGTACATGAGGCAGTAGGTCAAGGGAACAAAGTGAGGGGAAGCAAGCAGTGTTTCAACCAGCGAGACTGCACGGTGTCTTCACCCCTGAGTCAGACTGGCATCCACAAAATATAATAATAATAATAATTTTAATAATAATAATAATAATAATAATAATAATAATTTTAATAATAATAATAATAATAATAATAATAATGATAATAATAATAATAATAATAATAATAATAATAATTTTAATAATAATAATAATAATAATAATAATAATAATAATAATAATAATAATAATAATAATAATAATTTTAATAATTATAATAATAATAACAATAATAATTTTAATAATAATAATAATAATAATAATAATAATAATAATAATCGTTGTGTTTATGCAGAAGTGGCAAACCTGTGGGGAGCTAAAGAGGTTTTGATGCGAGGAACTGGAGGGCAACTAGAGTTCCTTACATCACAAGCCGAGGGGGAAATAGAGAGAGAGAGCGAGATAGAGAGAGAGAGAGAGAGATAAAGATAGAAATCCTTAACCTGTAAATAGCTTGTCAATAAAGCTAGGGATCCTTAACCTTGTCAAACCCTGTGTAAAAGAGAGAGAGAGAGAGAGAGAGAGAGAGAGAGAGAGAGAGAGAGAGAGAGAGAGAGAGAGAGAGAGAGAGAGAGAGAGAGAGAGAGAGAGAGACTTCAGGAAAGGTTACTCTGCTGCTGATCTGTTGTTAAACCTCTCCACTAAGTGGCACCAGTCACTGGATGAATCCAAAGTCAGCTGTGTGGTAGCACTGGACATTGCTGGCGCTTTCGACCGGGTGTGGCACCAGGGCCTCTTAGCAAAACTTCAAGCACTGGGAATTGCAGGCTCTACGCTATGTCTCCTCAGTGATTACCTTCATGGTAGATCTCTAAGTGTAGTTCTCAATGGAACGGAATCAGCAAGACATCCTATTGGGGCAAGTGTTCCACAAGGAAGCGTGCTGGGACCATTGTTATGGAATGTCTACTTCAACAACCTTCTTCATCTCATCCCAGAATCACATGCATATGCAGACGACTGTACACTGACATTCACTTATCCAAGAGAAGAAATGCCAGCTGCTCTAAGCTACATCAATCACCAGCTGAGAACTATATCAGCTTGGGGAAATAGATGGCAAGTAACATTTGCACCTGAGAAAACGCAAATGATGATGATCTCTAGGCACCATGATGATAATGCTGGTGCAGTAGTAAGGATGATTGGGAGGGTGTTGGCACCTGGAGAAGAAGTTGATATCCTTGGGGTGAAATTTGACTCCAAACTAACCATGAAGAACCATGTTGTAAATCTTGCAAACAAGGCAGCCAGGAAGCTTACAGCACTTCGCCGTATCTCGCATCTGCTTGACAGTAGGGGTTGCAAGATTCTGTACGAGGCACAAGTACGCTCACACCTTGAGTATGCTCCACTTTCTTGGTTTGCCTGCCCCCCCCCTCTTATCTGCGACTGCTTGGCAAAGTAGAGAACAGAGCAAGACGTCTCACCTCTCGCCTGGACCCATCCTGGATAGATCTGTCATTTCAGCAGAGCCTTCAACACAGGAGGGATGTGGGTGGCCTTACTGTTATGTACAAGGCCAATATTGTCAAAGTACCACACTTGGATTCACTTCGAGGACAGCGTGAAACAAGCTTTTATGCCACAAGACGGGCAGAAAGCAGCAACTTCACTCTGGCAGTACCCTTCTCCAGAACATCACTCCATCTGAGATCATATATACCCAGGATGACTCGAGTATGGAACACATTCGTACAGCATAATGATGTCAACGAGATAAAGTCAGCTGATCAAATGAAAATGCTGGCCCACAGATGGCTCCAACTTCATCCTGTTCCCTACTTGTATGTCTCATAACAATAAAAATGCTTTTAAATGAGCTGATGTAGGTAACAGCTCTTAGCTTGTCAATAAAGTTAGGAATCCTTAACCTGTAAATAGCTTGTCAATAAAGCTAGGGATCCTTAACCTAACCTTGTCAAACCCTGTGTAAAAAGAAAGAGAGAGAGAGAGAGGAAAGTAAGAGGATTGATAGAGAGAGAGTAGAGAGAGTAGAGAGAGAGAGAGAGAGAGAGAGAGAGAGAGAGAGAGAGAGAGAGAGAGAGAGAGAGAGAGAGAGAGAGAGAGAGAGAGAACATATATAAACAAGAGGCGGGCGAGCAGGAAGACAGATACAGACACACAGACAGACCAGGACAGAGACAGCCTCAGATAGGTAGGCAGGATAAGACAGACACAGGAAGACACGGACGCAGACACAGACAAGCAGCCAGACATAGACACACCCACAGACAGATAGACACAGCTACAGACACACACAGCCACGGACACACACAGCGACAGACAGACATAGACACTGGTACAGACAGACACAGATGTAGCCAGACACTGCTACAGATACACAACAGATACAGACACAAACAGACACAGACACAGACAGACATATCCAGACACATCCAGACACAGACAGACATAGCCAGACACAGACAGACACAGACAGACATAGCCAGAAACAGACAGACACAGACAGATACAGACAGACACAGACAGACACAGACACAGCCAGACACAGACACAGACACAGCCAGACACAGACAGACGCAGACAGACACAGACACAGCCAGACACAGACAGACACAGACAGACACAGACACAACCAGACACAAACAGACACAGACACAGACACAGCCAGACACAGACACAAGTTTAACAAATGGTTTTGTCTGGTGTGAAAAACTTCAACTGACTGTTTCCCCTTGTTATCTCTCACTCTAACTCTCTCACTATCTCTAACTCCCTCCCCATCTCACTAACCTTCAAGCCATTACTTCTCCCCTCCATCTCTCTCTCTCTCTCTCTCTCTCTCTCTCTCTCTCTCTCTCTCTCTCTCTCATTCTCTCTCCCTCTCATTCCCTCTCTCTCATTCCCTCTCTCCTCTCTTGTACTCTTAATTTCGCTATCTCTCTTAAACACTTCTTTCACTCTCTCACACTGTTCGGTAAGTTTCTCTCACACACATTCTCTCTCTCTCTCTCTCTCGTCTAATAGATACCTCACTCAACTCACTTTAAAATGCTAAACAAATTTTCTTGACAAATTAGCAAGGAAGTTGCCCAGAGTGGTGCCAGACTCCGTGGCAAGAGATGCAACACAAACGTGGGTAAAGTCACAGTCTTCAGTCATTCGACCAGCTACAGTCAACAGACTAACAGTCACCATAACTGGTAATTCGTAACAGGAGGGAGACCCCCTATTATCAGTCCCTGCTTTTAACCCCCCCCCCCCCGAAATGGCAAGTGGTCAATAAGTCTTTTAGTCGCCTGATTAGATTTGGTTCATGATTTAAATAACCCACTGTAGGTACTGTATCTCCCCACCTAACTGGAACTGAGCACCCACTGCAACTACTGTACTTCCCAACCCAGCTGGAACTGAGCAGCCACTGCAACTACTGTACCTCCCAACCCAGCTGGTACTGAGCACCCACTGCAAATACTGTACCTCCCAACCCAGTTGGAACTGAGCACCCACTGCAACTACTGTACCTCCCGACCTAGCTGCAACTGAGCACCCACTGCAACTACTGTACCTCCCCACCCAGCTGGAACTGAGCACCCACTGCAACTACTGTACCTCCCAACCCAGCTGGAACTGAGCACCCACTGCAACTATTGTACCTCCCCACCTAGCTGGAACTGAGCACCCACTGCAACTACTGTACCTCCCCACCCAGCTGGAACTGAGCACCCACTGCAACTATTGTACCTCCCCACCTAGCTGGAACTGAGCACCCACTGCAACTACTGTACCTCCCCACCTAGCTGGAACTGAGCATCCACTGCAACTATTGTACCTCCCCACCCAGCTGGAACTGAGCACCCACTGCAACTACTGTACCTCCCCACCTAGCTGCAACTGAGCACCCAATGCAATTACTGTACCTCCCCACCTAGCTGGAACTGAGCACCCACTGTAACTACTGTACCTCCCCACCTAGCTGCAACTGAGCACCCACTGCAACTACTGTACCTCCCCACCTAGCTGGAACTGAGCACCCACTGCAACTACTGTACTTCCTCACCTAGCTGGAACTGAGCACCCACTGCAACTACTGTACCTCCCAACCCAGCTGGAACTGAGCACCCACTGCAACTACTGTACCTCCCAACCCAGCTGGAACTGAGCACCCACTGCAACTACTGTACCTCCCAACCCAGCTGGAACTGAGCACCCACTGCAACTACTGTACCTCCCAACCCAGCTGGAACTGAGCACCCGCTGCAACTACTGTACCTCCCAACCCAGCTGGAACTGAGCACCCACTGCAACTACTGTACCTCCCCACCCAGCTGCAACTGAGCACCCACTGCAACTACTGTACCTCCCCACCTAGCTGCAACTGAAAACCCACTGCAACTACTGTACCTCCCCACCAAGCTGGAACTGAGCACCCACTGCAACTACTGTACCTCTCCACCTAGCTGGAACTGAGCACCCACTGCAATTACTGTACCTCCCCACCTAGCTGGAACTGAGCACCCACTGCAACTACTGTACCTCCCCACCTAGCTGGAACTGAGCACACACTGCAACTACTGTACCTCCCCACCTAGCTGCAACTGAGCACCCACTGCAACTACTGTACCTCCCCACCTAGCTGGAACTGAGCACCCACTGCAACTACTGTACCTCCCCACCCAGCTGCAACTGAGCACCCACTGCAACTACTGTACCTCCCCACCCAGCTGGAACTGAGCACCCACTGCAACTACTGTACCTCCTCACCTAGCTGCAACTGAGCACCCACTGCAACTACTGTACCTCCCCACCCAGCTACAACTGAGCACCCACTGCAACTACTGTACCTCCCCACCTAGCTGCAACTGAAAACCCACTGCAACTACTGTACCTCCCCACCAAGCTGGAACTGAGCACCACTGCAACTACTGTACCTCTCCACCTAGCTGGAACTGAGCACCCACTGCAATTACTGGACCTCCCCACCTAGCTGGAACTGAGCACCCACTGCAACTACTGTACCTCCCCACCTAGCTGGAACTGAGCACACACTGCAACTACTGTACCTCCCCACCTAGCTGCAACTGAGCACCCACTGCAACTACTGTACCTCCCCACCTAGCTGGAACTGAGCACCCACTGCAACTACTGTACCTCCCCACCAAGCTGGAACTGAGCACCCAATGCAACTACTGTACTTCCTCACCTAGCTGGAACTGAGCACCCACTGCAACTACTGTACCTCCCAACCCAGCTGGAACTGAGCACCCACTGCAACTACTGTACCTCCCAACCCAGCTCGAACTGAGCACCCACTGCAACTACTGTACCTCCCAACCCAGCTGGAACTGAGCACCCACTGCAACTACTGTACCTCCCAACCCAGCTGGAACTGAGCACCCACTGCAACTACTGTACCTCCCAACCCAGCTGGAACTGAGCACCCGCTGCAACTACTGTACCTCCCAACCCAGCTGGAACTGAGCACCCACTGCAACTACTGTACCTCCCCACCCAGCTGCAACTGAGCACCCACTGCAACTACTGTACCTCCCCACCCAGCTGGAACTGAGCACCCACTGCAACTACTGTACCTCCTCACCTAGCTGCAACTGAGCACCCACTGCAACTACTGTACCTCCCCACCCAGCTACAACTGAGCACCCACTGCAACTACTGTACTTCCCCACCTAGCTGTAACTGAAAACCCACTGCAACTACTGTACCTCCCCACCAAGCTGGAACTGAGCACCCACTGCAACTACTGTACCTCTCCACCTAGCTGGAACTGAGCACCCACTGCAATTACTGTACCTCCCCACCTAGCCCCACCTAGCTCCCCACCTAGGAACTGAGCACCCACTGCAACTACTGTACCTCCCCACCTAGCTGGAACTGAGCACCCACTGCTTCCTCACCTAGCTGGAACTGAGCACCCACTAACTACTGTACCTCCCCACCTAGCTGGAACTGAGCACCCACTGCAACTACTGGAACTGAGCACCCACTGCAACTACTGTACCTGTACCCCACCAAGCTGGAACTGAGCACCCAATGCAACTACTGTACTTCCTCACCTAGCTGGAACTGAGCACCCACTGCAACTACTGTACCTCCCCACCAAGCTGGAACTGAGCACCCACCCACTGCAACTACTGTACCTGTACTTCCCACCTAGCTGGTAACCTAGAGCACCCACTGCAACTACTGTACCTCCCCACCAAGCTGGAACTGAGCACCCAATGCAACTACTGTACTTCCTCACCTAGCTGGAACTGAGCACCCACTGCAACTACTGTACCTCCCCACCTAGCTGCAACTGAGCACCCACTGCAACTACTGTACCTCCCCACCTAGCTGGAACTGAGCACCCACTGCAACTACTGTACCTCCCCACCTAGCTGGAACTGAGCACCCACTGCAACTACTGTACCTCCCCACCTAGCTGGAACTGAGCACCCACTGCAACTGCAAATGTAAACCCAATAGGACCATTTAATATTCGACAGGACCAGCCTTTTTTACAAGTACAGGCCTTCAACACGCCTGACGGAGGTGCTTGTAGTGAAGCAGAGTAGTAGTGGTGGTAGTAGTGGTGGTAGTACTAGTAGTGGTAGTAGTGGTGGTAGTAGTAGTAATAGCAGTAGTAATACTAGTACTAGTCCCGCTGAAACCTTATTCTCTATCGTGTGTTTTAAATTTCATACTGAAACATGTCTCTGAAGAGAGAGAGAGAGAGAGAGAGAGAGAGAGAGAGAGAGAGAGAGAGAGAGAGAGAGAGAGAGAGAGAGAGAGAGAGAGAGAGAGAGAGAGAGAGAGAGAGAGAGAGAGATATTTACAATATTCACAATGCTTCATATTCGCCTAAAAACTCACTATTTCATTATTCACAGTTTGGCATCGATATCACGTTGTTTCAACCGTTACCAACTCTCTATGATCGTTACCAACTCTCTATGATCGTTACCAACTCTCTATGATCGTTACCAACTCTCTATGATCGTTACCAACTCTCTATGATCGTTACTAACTCTCTATGATCGTTACCAGCTCTCTATGATCGTTACCAACTCTCTATGATCGTTACTAACTCTCTATGATCGTTACCAGCTCTCTATGATCGTTACCAACTCTCTATGATCGTTACTAACTCTCTATGATCGTTACCAGCTCTCTATGATCGTTACCAACTCTCTATGATCGTTACCAACTCTCTATGATCGTTACTAACTCTCTATGATCGTTACTAACTCTCTATGATCGTTACCAACTCTCTATGATCGTTACCAACTCTCTATGATCGTTACCAACTCTCTATGATCGTTACTAACTCTCTATGATCGTTACCAGCTCTCTATGATCGTTACTAACTCTCTATGATCGTTACCAGCTCTCTATGATCGTTACCAACTCTCTATGATCGTTACCAACTCTCTATGATCGTTACCAGCTCTCTATGATCGTTACCAGCTCTCTATGATCGTTACCAGCTCTCTATGATCGTTACCAACTCTCTATGATCGTTACCAGCTCTCTATGATCGTTACCAGCTCTCTATGATCGTTACCAGCTCTCCATGATCGTTACCAGCTCTCTATGATCGTTACCAGCTCTCTATGATCGTTACCAGCTCTCTATGATCGTTACCAGCTCTCTATGATCGTTACCAGCTCTCTATGATCGTTACCAACTCTCTATGACCGTTACCAACTCTCTATGATCGTTACCAACTCTCTATGATCGTTACCAACTCTCTATGATCGTTACCAACTCTCTATGATCGTTACCAGCTCTCTATGATCGTTACAAGCTCTCTATGATCGTTACCAGCTCTCTATGATCGTTACCAGCTCTCTATGATCGTTACCAACTCTCTATGATCGTTACCAACTCTCTATGACCGTTACCAACTCTCTATGATCGTTACCAACTCTCTATGATCGTTACCAACTCTCTATGATCGTTACCAACTCTCCATGATCGTTACTAACTCTCCATGATCGTTACTAACTCTCCATGATCGTTACTAACTCTCCATGATCGTTACTAACTCTCCATGATCGTTACTAACTCTCCATGATCGTTACTAACTCTCCATGATCGTTACTAACTCTCTATGAACGTTACTAACTCTCTATGATCGTTACTAACACTCTATGATCGTTACTAACTCTCTATGAACGTTACTAACTCTCTATGATCGTTACTAACTCTCTATGATCGTTACTAACTCTCTATGATCGTTACTAACTCTCTATGATCGTTACTAACTCTCTATGATCGTTACTAACTCTCCATGATCGTTACTAACTCTCTATGATCGTTACTAACTCTCCATGATCGTTACTAACTCTCTATGAACGTTACTAACTCTCTATGATCGTTACTAACTCTCTATGATCGTTACTAACTCTCTATGATCGTTACTAACTCTCCATGATCGTTACTAACTCTCTGATGAACGTTACTAACTCTCTATGATCGTTACTAACTCTCTATGATCGTTACTAACTCTCTATGATCGTTACTAACTCTCCATGATCGTTACTAACTCTCTATGAACGTTACTAACTCTCTATGATCGTTACTAACTCTCTATGATCGTTACTAACTCTCTATGATCGTTACTAACTCTCCATGATCGTTACTAACTCTCTATGAACGTTACTAACTCTCTATGATCGTTACTAACTCTCCATGATCGTTACTAACTCTCTATGAACGTTACTAACTCTCCATGATCGTTACTAACTCTCTATGATCGTTACTAACTCTCTATGATCGTTACTAACTCTCCATGATCGTTACTAACTCTCTATGAACGTTACTAACTCTCTATGATCGTTACTAACTCTCTATGATCGTTACTAACTCTCTATGATCGTTACTAACTCTCCATGATCGTTACTAACTCTCTATGAACGTTACTAACTCTCTATGAACGTTACTAACTCTCTATGAACGTTACTAACTCTCTATGATCGTTACTAACTCTCTATGATCGTTACTAACTCTCCATGATCGTTACTAACTCTCTATGAACGTTACTAACTCTCTATGAACGTTACTAACTCTCTATGATCGTTACTAACTCTCTATGAACGTTACTAACTCTCTATGATCGTTACTAACTCTCTATGATCGTTACTAACTCTCTATGATCGTTACTAACTCTCCATGATCGTTACTAACTCTCTATGAACGTTACTAACTCTCTATGATCGTTACTAACTCTCTATGATCGTTACTAACTCTCTATGAACGTTACTAACTCTCTATGATCGTTACTAACTCTCTATGAACGTTACTAACTCTCTATGAACGTTACTAACTCTCTATGATCGTTACTAACTCTCCATGATCGTTACTAACTCTCTATGATCGTTACTAACTCTCCATGATCGTTACTAACTCTCTATGAACGTTACTAACTCTCTATGATCGTTACAAACTCTCTATGATCGTTACTAACTCTCTATGATCGTTACCAACACTCCATGGTCGTTACTAACTCTCCATGAACGTTACTAACTCTCTACGAACGTTACTAACTCTCTATGAACGTTACTAACTCTCTATGATCGTTACTAACTCTCCATGATCGTTACTAACTCTCTATGATCGTTACTAACTCTCTATGATCGTTACTAACTCTCCATGATCGTTACTAACTCTCTATGAACGTTACTAACTCTCTATGATCGTTACTAACTCTCCATGATCGTTACTAACTCTCTATGAACGTTACTAACTCTCTATGATCGTTACTAACTCTCCATGATCGTTACTAACTCTCTATGATCGTTACTAACTCTCCATGATCGTTACTAACTCTTTATGAACGTTACTAACTCTCTATGATCGTTACCAACACTCCATGGTCGTTACCAACACTCTATGATCGTTACTAACTCCCTATGATCGTTAATAACGCTCTATGGTCGTTACCAACACTCTATGATCGTTACTAACTCTCTATGATCGTTACCAACACTCTATGATCGTTACTAACTCTCTATGATCGTTACTAACACTCCATGATCGTTACCAAGACTCCATGATCGTTACTAATAATTCATGATCGTTACTAACACTCCATGATCGTTACTAACACTCTATAATCGTTACTAACACTCCATGATCGTTACTAACACTCTATAATCGTTACTAACACTCCATGATCGTTACCAAAATTCCATGATCGTTACTAACACTCTATAATCGTTACTAACACTCCATGAACGTTACTAACACTCCATGATCGTTACTAACACTCTATAATCATTACTAACACTCCATGATCGTTACCAAAATTCCATGATCGTTACTAACACTCCATGATCGTTTCTAACACTCTATAATCGTTACTAACACTCCATGAACGTTACTAACACTCCATGATCGTTACTAACACTCTATAATCGTTACTAACACTCCATGATCGTTACCAAAATTCCATGATCGTTACTAGCTCTCCATGATCGTTACTAACACTCCATGATCGTTACAAAAATTCCATGATCGTTACTAACACTCCTTGATCGTTACTAACTCTCTAAGATCGTTACTAACTCTCCATGATCGTTACTAACTCTCCATGATCGTTACTAACTCTCTATGATCGTTACTAAATCTCTATGATCGTTACCAACACTCCATGATCGTTACCAACACTCCATGATCGTTGCCAATACTCCATGATCGTTACCAACTCTCTATGATGGTTACTAACTCTCCATGATCGTTACCAACACTCCATGATCGTTACTAACTCTCCATGATCGTTACTAATTCTCTATGATCGTTACTAACTCTCCATGATCGTTACTAA